>NC_133328.1:616580591-616723091 GCF_042186555.1 Aquarana catesbeiana | reverse complement strand
AGAGGTACCCGCTCCCACTTCCGCATTTCTCGCCTAGACTGTTACATAGACAGGAAGTACAGAGAAAACTCCCTGATGGTGAAATTAAAAACCTGACAGATGTTATAACCTTTCCAGGCTCTTTTCAAAACATATTCAAACCCTAAAACATAAATACTTGTAATAAATTTTTTTTTATAAAAGCAAAAATGTAATATATTGCAGCTGGTCAGTCCTTAGATGTGGTGGCTGTGTTAGTCTTTTATTCCTTCATTTTCACCTGGTGATTCCACTAATACCAATACTGATTGAAAACTGGCTACAGTGGTGAGTTCAGAGGGTGGTGATAAATGGGGAGTACTCGGAATGGTCAGGGGTGGGTAGTGGGGTCCCCCAGGGTTCTGTCCTGGGGACCAATCCTATTAAATTTATTCAAAAAACTTAACTTATTCTCTCTGGAGAAGAGACGCTTGAGAGAGGATATGATTTCAATGTACAAATACCGTACTGGTGACCCCACAATAGGGATAAAACTTTTCCGCGAATGGGAATTTAATAAGACACGCGGCCATTCACTAAAATTAGAAAAGAGGTTTAATCTTAAACTATGTAGAGGGTTCTTTATTGTAAGAGCGGTTAGGCTATGGAATTCCTTTCCACAGGCGGTGGTCTCAGCGGGGGCATCGATCATTTCAAAAAATTATTAGATAAGCACCTGAACGATCACAACATACAGGGTTATAAAATGTAATACTGACATACAATCACACACATAGGTTGGACTTGTGTCTTTTTTCAACCTCACCTACAATGTAATACTGTCTGTCCTAGGGGTGACAATGCTCACTCATTGTACTGCATCTATGAAGGAGCAGTGTTGTTACCTTAGGAAAGAAATACTAAACAACTCCCTCTCCTTCTATATATGATAGGGAGGATGTTAGTAGTCCATAGAGATAGGTAGGAACCATGTTAACCGATTAGAGTGCTGCAGTTAGAGAGCACAGGAAGTTATCAGTTCACTGGATTTCTGGCAGGATCAATTCTCTCTCATTTATTGAGGGTCACTGGAAACCCTAAACCTTCAAGTTATACTGCCATCTACAGGAGGATTGGAAATTGATAATGAAAAACTGTGGCCATTTCCGGATAATCCCTACTACCACCAGCATTCCTCAGGTCTTCTGCTAGTGTCCTTGGAGGGTGGATGTTTTTTTTTTTTTTGTTAAGCTCTCTCATGTTGAAGATTAACCTTTTTTCGCTAGCACGCTTTTTCTATTCTTCAAAGTTTTCTTTAATCAAGATTATTTCCTATAATGCTGCTGGAGTTGTTTCCTTGATTGCAGCTATCGTTGTCCGAATGTCCTCAGCTTGGCTTTTTGGAAAATCTGGACGTTGTAGGGATAGCCTGAAAGTGACCTTCACACGCTGGGCTGCATGTTGGGCAATTTCCAGACTCAGTTTAGTAAAAGTTAGCTGTGGAGCCCTTATCAGGCTTGCCCTCTCTTTAAGAACTCACTCCATTATCAGGACAGTTGGGCCAAGCACCAGAAGCTACCTCAATTTTTCTCTTCTCAAATGCTTTATTGTGGAAGAGGTTAACACTGACATCGTATGCTAGGTGGAGTGTCCCAGTCAGCACTCTCTCTCCCTCCATACAGTATCAAGGAAGCATCTCCCTGATACTGTTTCTGCTTGCAAAGAGCCCACAAGAAGCTATAATCGTTTATCCATTTCTGCTGTCCACCTACGGTGGACTTAGGTCACCTCTGACCCTCATCTGCTATCAGCTTTCCCGTGTATGTGAGAACTTGAGGCTTTGCCGCATCTTACCCTGAGTCTATACACTGCCTAACGGCCACACAGTAGCAACAGGTCTTCTAGACATAAGGGTGGGAGGACATTCTGGCTGTAAAAGGTGCCACAAGATCATACTACAAGGACTCTGGGGTGTCACCTAATGGCTGTGCTGACGTCTGCAGCCTGGAGTCCTGTTGCCCTCTGCTGCTGGAGTATATATGATCTTTTCAGTCCTTTTTAGCTCTGTTGAGTGTGGTTGGAACCTCTCCCCTTTTGTTTGAGATTTTTTTATTATAGTCATGCTATACTTTATAACCCAAATTGCCAACTTTGATTGTAGAGGCTTGTGCTGTCTACTGCAGATTTTAATTAGGTTTTCCTCGGCATTAGTGGTTTTCGAGCCATTGATCACAGAGACTCTGTCAGATTCTAAGTCACTCTAGTCTGACTGATGAGCTGACCCCAGAGGAATCACAGTTCTCTATTACTTCTAAATTGAAGGAGACCATTTTGGCTCTGACTGATGCAGAACACATCAGCCACTGCCTGTTGCTTCTACCAGTGCTTTTTGCAGCCTTGGGTTGTTTAAAACTCCTAAGACCACAAAGGTTTACCTATTTCACCTGCTTTTCCCAACTATTTCTCTCTATGAAGTATTCGGATAAGTTGTTTGACTCCCTTAAGTGCTTATTATTCTTGTATCCATTTGAAGAGGATTCTGTACAAAGTGGTCTGTGCCCACCATAGATCTGGCAGTGTCCCACCTTAACAAGACGCTTACTATTCCAGTAGAGGATGAAATTGTCTTTTTCATGACCCATTCAATAAGCATTGGAAGCCCTTCCTAGAGCTCTATTCGGCAAAATTTCAAATTTCAGTTTTGCCAGCTGTTCACCTTTTTAGGTGTAGACAAATGGTGGGTGGGCAGGCAGGCAAGCAGACAGATTTCCTTAGCTGGCAGGCGTTTCCTGAATTTTTGTCCCAGTTGAGAGATGGTGGACATGGACTTCCTGACCTTCATGTTCCACAACAAACTGGACAGGTTTGTATTCAAGTACAGGGATCCTTTGAGTGGAAGCAGTAGATGCTGGTGGCTTGGTGGGATCACAACATTCTGGTCTTTGCATTTCCACCCTTGACACTTCTTCCTTATCTGCTTTCCAAGATCAAGATGGAGCGAATTTCGGACTTGTCCTGGATGTGGAACAACAACCCTGGTAAGATGCTCTATGGGCACTGCCAGATCATCAGGATCTTCTGTGCCAAAGACAGATTTGCTATCCTGCTTCTTGGTTGCTGGCTTTAATGGGGCATGGCTGTTAAAGCTAAGGTTCTGAGGGATGGGGGCATCTCTGGGTCTGTGATTACTACAATGTTAAAAGCTAGAAAGTCTAGATACCGTGAGGTTTATTATCGCATATGTTAGGCATGCATCACTTGGTGAGAGTCTGGGGCTTCCACCCTAGGATTTTCTCCTGTGGGACAAATCCTCCCCTTCCTACAGCTGGGTCTGGACCAGTGTTTGGTTGTCAACACCACCATGGTCAGGTTTCTGACCTTTCTATTCTGTTTCAGAGACTGTTGACATCTCACTCTTTGAAGTCCTTGGTGCAGAGGGGTCCCATGTAACTTTCCCTGTCCGTTCCCCTATGATTTCCCTCAGATTCGTATCAGATTCTCTCTGCACTTCAGAAACCACTATTTGAACCATTTGAGCCAGTGTATTCACTGGTGGCTTTTTTCATGAAGAAACAGTTTCAGACTTTGCATAGGGACTAGATGGTGTTGAGGCCCAAGACCTTCTTTTTTTTGCCTAAGGTAGTTTCTGCCTTTCACCACTACCAGGACATTGTTCTTCTGTCCCTCTGTCTGACCCCAGTTCACCAAAAGGAAATTTTCCCTCCATTGCATGGTTGTTATGCAGGCTGTGAGAGTTTCTCTGCCAATGCATCTTTCAGAAAGAGCTATTTCCTTGTCACTTACGAAGGATCCCTAAAGGCTGCACTGGCTACTCGTTGCACCATCACTAGGTGGCTCAGGCAGTTCATCATCCAAGCTTTTGAGGGGAATCATATGTAGGACACATGCCCCCAACCCACTATGTTTAAGTTTGTGCTCTTGGTACTATTTTGCTACAGACCGGAGGCATGTAGGATGAGTTATCTACATTTTTTTTATAGTGTCCAATCCTTCTGTAAGCAGCAGCACAACCCAAAGGTTTAAGACTTCCTGTGCCCATCAATGGGGTCCAAGAATAGGATTTTATGGTGAATACAAACATTTTTGGACATACTGAAAACATAAAACATTGTCAATGATATATTTAGAAAACTAAAAGCAAATAGGAGAATCCATTGTTAGACTTTGCATACCTGTTAAATGATCACTTATTTTGTTTTATTACATTCTATTTTTATTACACAAAAACTGTTTGCATTAGTTCTCCAGGGCATGTATTTTTAAACACTGGAAAACTCCAAATGCCACAATATAATAAGAAAAATTTGTAATAGATCTAGTTCAGGGGTCTCTCCAAACTTTCTAAACAAAGGGCCAGTTTATTGTCCTTCAAATTTTAGGGGCCGGACTGTGGCCAGCAGGAATAGAATTTTTTTTGTTATCAGTGGGAGCAAACAGTGCCCCATCTTTGGTATGGGGGGGGGGGATTGCCCTATTGTTGGTGTCAGTGGCAGAATAGTGTCTCATATCAGTGAGATAAATAGTTCCCCCAAGGGCCAGATAAAGGCAAGCAAAGGGCAGCATCTGGCCCCCCGGGTTGCAGTTTGGAGACCCTTGATCTGGATAATGGGCTGTAAAGTGTTACCTTATGGTAAGCTCCAATATCTGGGCGAGTTTATCATGTAGCAGGTTAGCCTGTGTACAAAGAAAAAAAATTAGACACAAAACATGACAAAGTCCACAAGAAAACAGGTAAATCTCTAACTTTGGCCATTTGATTTGTCCTTTCATTTGTAATCTGCACTGTGTCCCATGTATTTTTTTAACGCATTATTTATAGAAAGTTTTAACAACTACAAAAAGCATAAAAACAGAGAAATATACAAGATACATAGACCTAACCATTCACATACAAATTCAGACAGGGTACCTGTAGGATACCACCATTAAGTCTAGGTCTAGAATATTCAACATAGGTTACGACATAAACCCATCTTGGATCAAAAGTTTAGCCCAACAGACTTCGAGAGACTAGTTTCTTAATCAATAGCCCATCATGAAACCCAATGCAATGTGGAGGGGTATATGGAATGGAGTCCCCATGTATTTTGACACCAAATTAATGGTTCTTAGGTATGGGTTTAAACTATCAAAAACAAAATGTATGATTATCAAAAGTTGTATGAATAGTAAAAGCAAACAAATTTGGCAAAAAAAAAATAAGCAGGAAGAGAAAGGATCTAGGCCAATTTTACATCCATCCGTGTCTGCTTTTGTTCATTTTTCTTTAGAATTTCTTTTAACCGCTTGCCGACCAGCCGCCGCAGTTATACTGCGGCAGAATGGCATGGGCAGGCGAATCACCGTCATGTTACGTCGGCTCCAAAGGCGCCCACTAGGGGCGCGGAGGCGCATGCCCGCTGCTCGCCCTCGGAGTCGATGCGAGTGCTCAGCGGTCTCAATGACCACCGGGCTCCCACGATCGCTCGTAACACGGCGAGAGCCGGGAGCTCTGTGTGTAAACACAGAGATCCCAGTTCTCTGAGGGGAGAAGTGACAGATCGTCTGTTCATACAAAGTATGAACAGCGATCTGTCATCTCCCCTAGTCAGTCCCCTCCCCCCTTCGGTTAGAACACACACTAGGGAACACAGTTAACCCCTTGATCGCCCCCTAGCGTTAACTCCTTCACTGCCAGTGACATTTTTACAGTAATAAATGCATTTTTATTGCATGGATCTCTGTATAAATGCCAATGGTCCCAAAAATGTGTCAAAATTGTCCGATGTGTCCGCCATAATGTCGCAGTCCTGATAAAAATCACAGATTGCTGCCATTACTAGTAAAAAAAAAAATAAATAAATAAAAATGCTATAAATCTATCCCCTATTTTGTAGACGCTATAACTTTTGCGCAAAATCAATATACGCTTATTGCGATTGTTTTTACCAAAAATATGTAGAAGAATACATAACGGCCTAAACTGAGGAAAAAATTAGGGGGGGGGGGAGATATTTATTATAGCAAAAAGTACAAAATATTGTGTTTTTTTTCAAAATTTACGCTTTTTTTTGTTTATAGCGCCAAAAATAAAAACCGCATAGATGATCAAATACCACCAAAAGAAAGCTCTATTTGTGGGGGAAAAAAGGACGTCAATTTTTGTTTGGGTACAACGTCGCATGACCGCCCAATTGTCAGTTAAAGTGACGCAGTGCCAAATCGCAAAAAGTGTTCTGGTCAGGAAGGGGGTAAAATCTTCCGGGGCTGAAGTGGTTAATGTGTGTAAAGTGACAGGAAATTTCGGGGGAGGAGGCGCAGGATGGAATTTTTTTTCTTTCAAATTTCTAACAGTGAATGTGATTTTTGTTTGGGCAAGTTTATTAACTCTAAAATCAAATGATAAAACCAAATATTTCTTGAAATACATTTGAATGACATCTGTCAAGTCATCTAATGTACGGACTAAGGAATTTTGTGCAAATGAACTTTCGGTCAGAAATCTACTATGCTATCCACTAGTGTCTGGCCAGTTTTTACTTTCTCTGATGGCCACAGGGTAAAATATTGTGCCGGTGTTTGTTTATATTCTACCAGGCACTGTCGGGAACAGCTGGTATTGTTGATTGTTGCTGAATTAGCACCTGGGAGCAGCTAGGAGTCACAGAGCTGCACACGTGGGCCAAGAAGGGGAGGACACTAAAAGGTATCCATAACTGGTTAAAATATTTTCTTTTTACATTTGATAATGTTATCCTTTTAATTTTCTACCTCTGAGGAAGCAAAGAAATATTTAACATGGCTCTTCACCCTTCACCATGTTTCTATTTTTTGTCCCCTGATGAAGTCACGTGACCGTGATGCCACGCGTAGGGACGGAAAGGCACCTGTATGGACGCTGGCAAACGAGCTCGCCGCTCATGGAGTTCTGTGCATTATACTATGATTATATGTGAGTACCCTCACTGTTTTTATCAATAAAAGCTACATTTAAAAAATACTACACAACCCGGACCCCCTCTCTTTTCTGATATCTCTCTTGCATCCACTGAGAGACAAAGACATCTCTAGATCTACAGTGGAGCAGCACTATAGTAGAAAGAAGAAGTGA
Source organism: Aquarana catesbeiana (assembly GCF_042186555.1). NCBI lineage: Eukaryota > Metazoa > Chordata > Amphibia > Anura > Ranidae > Aquarana > Aquarana catesbeiana. Next base: position 616,716,022 of record NC_133328.1, on the reverse strand, counting down.
ATCTTACAGATTTGTATACACATGCGGTTACCTCATTACCGCAAGGTAAGAGGCCATTGCTACCAGTGTGTGTTTTTGCACGAAGAGGCGTTTATTATTCCTTGGCACCTTTTGTCTGCACCTTGATGTCCTTTGCAAAAAGAAGAAAGGTCTCTATTGCGGTTTTACACAAACTTATTTGCACTTTTCACTGAGAGACTATTTGCTGGTTTTGCACAGTTTATTTTGCACATTTATATTTGCACTCATTTTATTTACAGAAGTATTATTATAGTATCTCAACATTATTAATTTTGCACTTTGAAAGTCACTTTACAACCCACCGTGGATATTGTTTACATTATTGATCTATTTCTGTTCATTTATTTATTCATTTGCATGTGCACTTCACCGAGCGGGCTCACTGTTTCTAACAGCATGTCAAACAACAAGTCCTGCACTCAACCCCAGCAGTGCTTCACACTATTAATGCTGATCATACCGACAAGCTGCTCCTTAATGCTGTGTGCTGACAGCTTTCCTTCATAAAGCACTGTTCTTGGCTTTGCCTTGCTAACAACTGCCCTGTCCTGATCCTGTCTGACATACTAAGGCAGGCTGCATGATGGGCACTGGTAGGCTGCTGGGCACTGGCAGGCTACATTGATGTCCTGTACCACGTCTGCAGTCCCTGACCATCTCCTGTACCACGTCTGCAGTCTCTGACCATCTCCTGTACCATGTCTGCAGTCTCTGACCATCTCCTGTACCATGTCTGCAGTCTCTGACCATCTCCTGTACCATGTCTGCAGTCTCTGACCATCTCCTGTACCATGTCTGCAGTCTCTGACCATCTCCTGTACCACGTCTGCAGTCTCTGACCATCTCCTGTACCACGTCTGCAGTCTCTGACCATCTCCTGTACCACGTCTGCAGTCTCTGACCATCTCCTGTACCACGTCTGCAGTCTCTGACCATCTCCTGTACCACGTCTGCAGTCTCTGACCATCTCCTGTACCACGTCTGCAGTCTCTGACCATCTCCTGTACCATGTCTGCAGTCCCTGACCATCTCCTGTACCATGTCTGCAGTCTCTGACCATCTCCTGTACCACGTCTGCAGTCTCTGACCATCTCCTGTACCACGTCTGCAGTCTCTGACCATCTCCTGTACCATGTCTGCAGTCCCTGACCATCTCCTGTACCACGTCTGCAGTCTCTGACCATCTCCTGTACCACGTCTGCAGTCTCTGACCATCTCCTGTACCATGTCTGCAGTCCCTGACCATCTCCTGTACCATGTCTGCAGTCTCTGACCATCTCCTGTACCATGTCTGCAGTCCCTGACCATCTCCTGTACCATGTCTGCAGTCTCTGACCATCTCCTGTACCACGTCTGCAGTCTCTGACCATCTCCTGTACCACGTCTGCAGTCTCTGACCATCTCCTGTACCATGTCTGCAGTCCCTGACCATCTCCTGTACCACGTCTGCAGTCTCTGACCATCTCCTGTACCACGTCTGCAGTCTCTGACCATCTCCTGTACCATGTCTGCAGTCCCTGACCATCTCCTGTACCATGTCTGCAGTCTCTGACCATCTCCTGTACCATGTCTGCAGTCCCTGACCATCTCCTGTACCATGTCTGCAGTCTCTGACCATCTCCTGTACCATGTCTGCAGTCCCTGACCATCTCCTGTACCATGTCTGCAGTCTCTGACCATCTCCTGTACCATGTCTGCAGTCCCTGACCATCTCCTGTACCATGTCTGCAGTCTCTGACCATCTCCTGTTTAAAAATATTTTTTAAAAACAGTCATTTTCAGTATTTTTTTTCATTTTCGGTATTGGTTTCGGCACCAAAAAAAAAAACATTCAGTGCATTCCTACTAGTAATTACAGCTGTCATGAACGTAGCCCATTCATGACAGTTGAAAACATTGCGGTTACAATGATCATCATTGTAACAGCAATCAAAGTGTGCAAAAAAAAAAACAGATCCCTGATCACCCCCCCCCCCCCGCAGAGTAGTACAGTGTTGCTATGGTGACACCGAACTACTCTGATAGGAGTATGTTAAAAAAAAAAAGTTAAAAAAAAAAGCAACATGTTAAAAAAAGGTTTAAATAATTAAAAAAAAAAAAAAATTTTTGTAACATACTGTCACCAGTCAGTATCCCTGATCATCGCCACACCAGTTATATGATGCTGTACTGCAATTGGTGACAGTATGTAAAAAAAAATGTAATTTCTTAATTTTCCAAAAAATTGCAACTTCAAAAAACTCGCCATGCCTCTTATTAAATGCCTCAGACTACTTTTCAAAAGGGGGACATTTGAGGGGAATGTGTACTGGGGAGAGGAATGTGTAATGTGTACTTTGAGGGGAATGTGTTATAAAGAATTTAGATTTTATTGGATATGTTTTATAACAAAGCAGAAAATATGTTTTTTCTTCAAAAATGTTCAGTCTTTTTTCGTCTATATAGCAAAAAGCCTAAAAACCCAGAGGTCATCAAATACCACCAAAAAAGAAAGCTCTATTTGTGTGAAAAAAATATATATAAATTTAATTTGTGTACAGTGTTGCATGACCGTGCAATTCCCAGTTAAAGTAGCGCAGTGCTGAATAGCAAAAAAATGACCTAGTCAGTCATGAACGGGGTAAAACCTTCCAGAGCTGAAGTGGTTAAAGCACCTAAACTGCTCTGAAGGTTGCTGTAAATGGCGTAGCCCAATAATAAGTGCGATATTGGAACAGGTCAGTAGTAAACACTCACTTTAGATTCACATTGAGCAGCGATTTCCTCAAACGGAGCTTTCTGGAACTTTTCTATCACCAGACGCCTCTTCTCTTTTTCCTGCTCTTCCATTCCTGTATTGTCTGTTTGGAAGAGACGAAAAATAGAACTTAATAGCACCAAACCACATCTAAACGACATGTCAGTTAGTCTCTAAAATGTGTTTACTGAAAGAGAATTTCTTTTGTCAGACTATTTCTGCACTGCTACACATACTCAGATCTGACATTTAGAGCCCTTTCACACTGGGGTGCTAGCGGTAAAGCGCCGCTAAAACTAGTGGCGCTTTACCGCTAGCACCCCAGTGTGAAAGGGCTCTAAACGTCAGATCTGAGTATGTGTAGCAGTGCAGAAATAGTCTGACAAAAGAAGTTTATTAATATTAATTATTTTTACTCTATATTCCAAAGGCTGTTTTTTTATATTCCTGAGTCTCCTTTGAAAAATTGGCGGGGGGGGGGGGGGAATGGGGGCCCTCCTGCGCATCAGCGTCACGTTACGACCTGTTTGTGCGTCTTTTGATGCCGCAATACAGGGACGTCTTTGGTCCATCTCATGTTGAAGATGGGGTTTGGCGTGGCTCCACTTTGGTGCTTGTGCCGGTGGTGGATTTTTACTGCCAACTCCTACTCTCATTGGATGGTGTGCATGACATTGGTCGGGGACCCGCCCCACACCTGGACTACTTAAGCAGGTGGGCCTGATTGCCTACCATTTCACTGTGTATTTGACACCAGGGAGGTAACACACACTGGATACAGACACACGTAAGTTATGCACATTTTCTCCTTTTTTCAGCCCTTTCCCCTTTTTTTCCTTTCTTTCTTTTTGACTCATGCAACATACCCACTCACTATGGTGTATGTGTGTATTTTTATACATACACAACACTCATTATAATATACATATATCAATTTTATTTTATTTTTTTCTCTCAAATACTCACCATGTTTTTTCACTTTTTACATTCTCTTACTTTTTTCACTGTTTTTCCACATATTTTTCTCATTTTCATACATTTTCTTTCAGAACACCATACTTGTAATCATCCCCACACATGTGGAATGTGTTGCAGCAATCGGGCATGCCATGTGGAATTTTTCTTGGCTGGGGTGGGGTTCCTGGCCTCAGCTCCAGAACATACAACCATTTGGGGTCCCTTCCTCCTCGATGCCAGCCAAGCACAGTGCTATAGCCGACCTGCGAGTACAGATCTTTCTCCCCATGAGGTCTTTTCTCCCTTTAAAGGGGTAGAACATATTTACTAATATTACATAATTATATTTACAGTTTACCTCTGAACCCAACTCCTGATGAATGGCATATAGCCATGAAACGCGTCGAGTTTCCATGGGGTGCTTAGACAAGTCCAGCTCATTACTTATTCACTGGCCCATATATACTTTTTATACATCTAAGATTCCTCGAGTACTATGCAATTATCAATGTGTATGTGTACCTATCTTATAGCAGCTCTTTTGCATATGATGTACTAATGCCTGCGAATATGAAACACCTTGTATTATATATATCAACATTTACTATCTTTTATGTGTTGCCAAGCTAATGTATATGTATCCATTATGTTTATGCCATTGTGCATGTATATATATGAAAATACTTTTTTACTATTGTTACAAATAAATAAAAAATGATTACTATATACTCTACCTCCACAAGTCAATTGCCTCATTTAAAGTCCCACATTCCCCTTTTTTATGTTTTTTATATTTGGAACATGTGACCAGCAACAGAGGACTAGAAGCTTCTCCTTCTTAAGTTTCCCTGCAGACAGGCTGGGAAAGATCTGGGTCATGTGACAGCTGTATATCCATTAGGAAAAAGGTACTTAGATGTTTTGTTTTTTTAATTAAAATAATTACAGTGCCATCATCCACATGCAGAAATAGAAGGGATAATGGAAATTAAACATTGTGTGTTTAGTATCACTTTAAGCCCGGTAGGTAGGAACCAGCTGAGATTCGATCAGCGCATTCACGCAAATAATGTAAAAGATAAGGCACGTGGATTAGGGTAAATGACTACTGTAGAGAAAGAAAAAAAAAATCACGCTATCTCAATTCCCAATTCAAATAATGCAGATTGCAGACATTTCCCGGGTCTCAGCCTGTGACAGCTGTATAAACACCCTTTATTAAAAGGTTTAATGGTTTATAGGTATAATAGTATTCTTACCAATGGCCTTCTTCAATGATTCAAATGTAATCTCTTCAGTGTTCACCTATAAACAAGAAGGTTAAGGAAACTGTAAATTTTTATCATACTGGCAAATTGTTCTTAAAGTGGAACTTTAGTCAGAAAATTGATGACTTCAGGCTGGCCCCTTTTGCAAGTCTTAGAGATGTAAAACATTAAAAATAAGTGCCTATACTGTTTAAAATCCAGAAATACACTCTTTTGCCCTGCTCTGCACATGCTCAGTTGTGCTTTATTTTTAGGCATTGCCGAATTTGCAGAGGCCGATCTGCTGACAGCCTTAAAGTTAAATTAAGCCCTCCTATCCTCTACAGTCAAGGAGGCTGCTTCTGTTTGATCTGCAACTGCCATAGAGCTGCACATCAGTTATGACACCAGCCATCTGATGGTTTGACAGTTTGGTTCGAGGACAAAAGCAAAATGTGACAGTTAGGAATCCCGGCATTCCAGGAATGTAAACTTTTTTTGAAAACGTTAAATCGATGAGTTTAGTTGTGCTTTATGATTTACTGCTGCTGAGGGGGTTCTGGGCTTCAGCAAAAATAGGATTTTTTAAAAACAGCTTACCTGTAAAATCCTTTTCTTTCGAAGGACATCACGGAACACAGAGCCACAGTAATTACTGATGGGTTATATAGGGTATCACTGGTGATTGGACACTGGCACACCCTATCAGAAAGTTCAACCCCCTATATAATCCCTCCCCTTGCAGGGATACCTCAGTTTTGTAGCCAAGCAATATAGTGTATTAGAAGAGGGGCGGGACCTCTGTGTCCCGTGATGTCCTTCGAAAGAAAAGAATTTTACAGGTAAGCCATTTTTAAAAATGCTATTTTCTTTCTCAAACATCACGGGACACAGAGCCACAGTAATTACTGATGGGATGTCCCAAAGCAATGCTACCTGAGGGGGGGGGAACCACGACCGAGTAGGGTGCAATCAGACCTGAGGACCCTGTACCGCTGCCTGCAGCACACTACGCCCAAAGGCGATATCCTCATGCCTTCTCACATCCACCTGATAGAATCTGGTGAATGTATGGACTGAAGACCAGGTTGCGGCCTTACAGATTTGAGCCATAGAGGCTTGGTGATGCACTGCCCAAGAAGCACCAATAGCCCTTGCGGAATGTGCCCTGATCTGAAACGGAGGAATCTTTTGTTTCAAACCGTAGGCCTGAATAATCAACGGACGAATCCATTTAGAAATGGTAGCTTTTGACACTGCCTGTCCTCTATTGGGACCATCTGGCAGCACAAACAAAACATCCATTTTGCTAATCTGAGCAGTTGCCCCAAGATAGGCCCTGACTGCTCTTACTACATCCAACGAATGTTGAGATCCAAAGAACAGGGATCTGTAAAAAAGGAAGGTAGAACAATGTCTTGATTTAAATGAAAATCAGAAACCACCTTTGGTAAAAAACTAGGATGAGGGCGCAGTACCACTCTATCCTTGTGTACAATCAAATAAGGCTCCTTACAGGAAAGGGCTGCTATTTCTGACACTCTTCTAGCAGAAGAAATGGCCACCAGAAAAATTAACTGCCTTGTCAACAAAACCAAAGGAATCTGACTTATTGGTTCAAAAGGCTGTTTCTGTAACACAGCCAGGACCAAGTTCAAGTCCCAGGGGTTTAGGGGCGCTTTAACCGGAGGATTAAGACGCATCACCCCCTGCATAAAGTTTCGGACCAAAGAATGCGAAGCAAGTGGCCGTTGAAATAATACTGATAAAGCCGAGACCTGGCCCTTGATGGTACTCAAGGCCAGCTTCATCTCTAATCCTAATTGTAGAAAATCAAGAATTCTACCTATGACATATTTTCTGGAATGCCAACCCCTGGATTCATACCAGGACACATAAGCTTTCTAGACTCTATGATAAATCATCCTGGAAGCTGGCTTCCTTGCATTGATCAAGGTAAATATGACAGGACCTGAAAGCCCACGACTCTTCAGAACGTGGGTCTCAATAGCCAAAACATCAAATTTAGGGTTTGTAAGGCAGGATGGAACACTGGACCTTGAGATAACAGGTCTGGGTGTATCGGTAGGGTCCACGGGGAACCCACCGTCATCCTTACTATTTCTGCATACCAAGTCCTTCTGGGCCAAGCGGGGGCCACCAGAAGTACCGACTTCTTTTCCTGCCTAATCCTGCGAAGGAGTCGTGGCAGTAGCAGAATAGGCGGGAATGCATAAATCAGTGAGAACCGCTGCCACGGAATCACCAACGTATCCGTCCCGCATGCAAGAGGATCCCTCGTCCTTGCCACAAATCTGTCTATCTTTTTGCTGAATCGGGATGCAAAGAGATCTACATCTGGGACCCCGCATCTTTGGCATATATTCCAAAAGACGTCGGGATGTAGAGACCATTCCCCTGGAAGTAGCTGCTGGCGACTTAGATAGTCCGCCTGCCAGTTCTCTATCCCTGGAATGAAAACTGCCGATATGCATGGCACATGCATCTCTGCCCAGACTAAGATCTGGTTCACCTCCTTTTGAGCAGCTCGGCTTCGGGTGCCTTCCTGATGATTGACATAAGCCACTGCTGTGGCATTGTCGGACTGGATCCTGACCGGGCAACCCTGTAGCCTGATAGTCCAGGCTTTTAGGGCCAGGTATACCGCCCGGATCTCCAGAATGTTGATAGGTAAGGTCCTCTCGGTCTTGGACCATAGCCCCTGAATCACAGACTGTTCCAGAACTGCTCTCCAACCTGACAGACTGGCATCTGTTGTTACCACCGTCCAGGTAACCGGTAGAAAGGATTTCCCCCTCTGCAGGTTTTCAGGTATGAGCCACCAATTGAGGCTCTGACGCACCGCATGAGACAGGTGCATCGGAAAGTCTAATGCCTGAACCTTCTTGTTCCAGGGTGACAGAATACTGAGTTGCAGCATTCTTGAATGGAACTGAGCATAGGGAACTGCTTTGAATGAAGACACCATCTTCCCCAGCAGCCTCATACAAAGGCGGACAGAGGGACCCTTCTTGGTCCTGACTGCCAGAATCAGCTCTCTTAGAGCAGTGATCTTTGCCTGCGGTAGAAATATTTTCTCCTGGCTTGCATCTATGATCAGAGCTAAATACTTTAGTCTTCTTACTGGTTTTAGGAAAGATTTTTCTAGGTTGAGGATCCAACCCAGGTGTTCCAGATACCTGACTGTGGTCCTCAAATTCCAGTTCAAGGAAGCTACCGACCGGTCTATTAGTAGCAGGTCGTCTAGGTATGCTATGACAGCTATATCCTGGGCCCTTAATCTGGCCAGAGGAGAGGCCAAGACCTTTGTGAACACCCGAGGTGCAGTGGCTATCCCAAAAGGTAGAGCCACAAACTGGAAATGACGCCCTCCTGTCTGATGAGCAGGAAAAATGGGCACATGTAGGTATGCATCTCTGATGTCTATCGATGCCAGAAATTCTCCTCCCTGCAGGGTGGAGACTACTGTCCGAATTGATTCCATGCGGAAGGACTGAATCCTTAGGAATCGGTTCAGATCCCTTAAATCCAGAATGGGTCTGACATCCCCATTTGGCTTTTGGACCGTAAACAGGTTGGAATAGAAACCCAATCCCTGGTCCTTTGCGGAAACCATCATAATGACCTCCTGCGACAAAAGTCGCTCTAACGCTAGAAGGAGCGACTGCTTCTTCTCTGGGTCTCTGGGGACACTTGATCTGAGGAACCGAGGAGAGGGAAATTCCTGAAACTCCAGCTTGTACCCTAAGGTTACTGTGGAGATTACCCATCTGTCCTGGAAGTCCTCCTGCCAGAGTTCTGAGAACTGTCGCAGTCTTCCCCCCACTAAAGAGGTCTTCGTGCTTTGCCTAGTAGGCTTCTTCCCCCAGGACTTCTTTTGTTCCTGGGGTTGACTCTTCCTTCTGAACCCAGACGGAGGAGGCCGTCGAGACTGCCTGAAGGCTGAAGCCCCTGGCGCTGGGGAAAGAGTCCGTTTGAAAGAGGGACGCTTACTCTTCTTCTTGACAGGTAAGAGAGTACTTTTCCCACCAGAGATTTTCTTGATATAGTCATCCAAGTCATCTCCAAACAACCTTGCACCACGAAATGGAAACCCAGCCAGCAGCTTCTTACATGGTGCTTCGGCTGACCATTATTAATGTGGAATGTATGTTCCTTGCTAAAGATTTTTTTTATCAAGTTGTTATGGGTCAAGTTCTGCTTTAATCTAGATTATACCCTTGACATTGTATAGTATTTCTTCTTTCTGCACAGCGTTCTGGTGTGAACGGGCACTTAATGATTACAAAGCTGCAAAAAAAAAAACATTATTGTTTCTCTTTTGTATCTGCCCTGAATTCAGCATTAACCTTATCTCCTTAACCATATGCCCCTTCCTCTGATCTCTCTGTCAAAAATCGATGGCACAACTATAAGCCCATCCCCACATGCCAAGGTTCTAGGTGTAGTCCTGGACTCTGAACTCTCCTTTAAGCACCATGTCCAATCACTGTCCAAATCCTGCCAACTCAACCTCTGGAACATCTCCAAAATATGCCCCTTTCTAACCAATGACACTACAAAGCTCTTAATTCACTTGCTGGTCGTCTCTCGCCTCAACTACTGCAACTCCCTTCTCTTTGGCTTACCTCTACATAGTCTATCACCTCTTCAATCCATCATGAATGCTGCTGCCAGACTCATCCACCTTACTAATCGCTCTGTCAATCCCTCCACTTGCTTCCGCTGAGCCAAAGAATTAAATTCAAAATACTAACAAACTACTTACAAAGCCATCCAGAATTTAGCCACCAGCTACATCACTGACCTAGTCCCTAAATACTAACCTACTCGTTCTCTTCGTTCCTCTCAAGACCTCCTGCTCTCTCGTCACCTCCTCCCATGCTTGCCTCCAGGACTTTTCCAAAGCCTCTCCAATCCTATGGTACTCCTTACCCCAATCTGTCCGCTTATCTCCTACTCTATTATCTTTTAGACGATGCCTGAAAACCCTTCTATTCAGAGAAGCCTACCCTACCCACACCTAACAACTGTATTTTCTCCATCAGCTCAGCCCCCTCAGTTATTACCTTTTGTTTCCACTTGACCCTCCCTTCTAGATTGTAAGCTCTAATGAGCAGGGCCCTCTGATCCCTCCTGTATTGATTTGTATTGTAAGTGTACTGTCTGCCCCATGTTGTAAAGAGCTGCGCAAACTGTTGGCGCTATATAAAGCCTGTATAATAATAATAATCTCTTCAATAGTTATAATAATAATGTATAATAATAATAATATCTTCAATAGTTGTATCTTTCCAGTTTGTGTCGGTACTAAATAATAAAGATCAGTTACCTTGTCCTCAGTGTTGCTTCCACTCATAATGTCCACTTGGATGGATATGGTGTCTACTATGCTCTTTCTTCTGGATAATTTGTCTTCATCTATTGGAATAAAACATCATCAGCAGACTATTAATGATAATCTGTAAATGCTGGGATGGGTAGTTCAGCGGTTGCCTGCAGACCTGTTCTATCACCTGAAGACCACAGCTAAATGAATTTGTGTTCTTGTGGTAGAAATAAAAGACGACGACTGAATGTGAACCCAAAGGAAGAGGTAAAAACCTACAAGCCTATTATTATTCAGGACAAACAGCAATGATGTTGAACTCAATAGACTTTTGTTTGAACTCCACTGACTTGTGTGCCTTTTTCAGTCTAACTATGTAATAAAGTAAAGTACAAGAAACAAAGGAAATGCTGATTGGTGGCTATGAGTTACCATTTCATTAATTCCCTCTATTAACAGATACACCTGATAACTTTAAAAGGAACCATCTTTGGTTACTCAACTTTGTATGCCACACTTTTTAGCAATAAGCTTCCTAGTTTTTAAAACTGAGAAAACAGCTGTAATATTTGTGCAGGTCCACCCAAAGCCATTGGTTTATTAAAGGTGTCTGAGATGCCAGTTGGGAATCTATTGGCTCTGCAGTGCTCCAAGGCAGAGGTTGACATCGAGATATTCTGAACAATTCTGGTAACACCAATCCCTGCTTTCCACAGACTCCCATAATGTGGGACAATAATGCCTAGGTAGCTCTGCCGTGGCCACAACATGGGGGGGAAAGCTGGGATAAGACCATGTCTTTAGCATTAATTCAAGTCAAAAACTGGTCAAGCTCTGCAGTAGTCTGCCTTTGGGATGGTTTCATACTTGCTGAAAAGATCCACTCCTATGTTTTGGATCTTGCTACACAGTATTGAAAGTAGCAGACCACTGTAAACGCAATGCTTCCTCAAGTATGGGGTCTCAGACAGAGCTGAAGCAGCTCCCTGCAACTGCTGATCACTACTATAGTGATATGATATGATGTATAAAATTGTGATCAGTGATATGGTTGATTGCAGCTGGCAATAATCACTATTAGAAGTAATCTTGTGCTCTACAGCAGAGGTCTCTAAACTGTGGCTCTTTGCTTGCCTTTATCCGGCTCTTGGGACACTACTTTGTCCATTGATATGAGGCACTACTCCTCTCTCTGACACCAATGATGGAGCGCAAATTCTTCTTCTAAACCAGGGGTCTCAAACTTTCTAAACAAAGGGCCGGCTTATTGTCCTTCAGACTCTAGGAGGGCTTTGACCAGTGGGATTAAAATTTTCCTGGCATCAGTGGGAGTAAATATAACCCCATTTGGTATTAGGAGGAGGAATAGTGGCCCATCATGGTCACCATAGGGAGGAATAGGGACCCATTACTGGTGTCAGTGGGGAAATAGTGCCCCGTTGTTGGTGTCAGATGGCAGAGTAGTGTCATCAGTGGGAGGAATAGAGCCCCAAGGGCTGGATAAAAGCAAGAAAAGGGCCGCATGCGACCCCCGGGCCACAGTTTGGAGACCACTGTTCTAAACCATTGATGGGGCACTATTCCTTCCACTAACACAAATGATGGGGGCACTATTCCTCCCCTTAATACCAATGATGGGGCACTATTCTCCCCACAGACACCAACGATGGGGGCACTATTTCTTCCCTTAATACCAATTATGGGGGCAACTTTCCTTCCACTAATATGAATGATGGGGCTTTATTCCTTCCACTGACAACAACGATGGGGGCACTATTCCTCTCCTTAATACCAATGACTATTCCTCCCACTGATACCAACAATGGGGCACTATTCCTCCCACAGACACCAATGATGGGGCACTATTACTCCTACAGACACCAATGATGGGCCACTATTCCTCCCACAGACACCAATGATGGGGCACTACTCCTCCCACAATCACCAATGATGTGCACTATTCCTCTTCCTAACCACAAGGGTGCTGTGTAATTATTACTCCCACACACTACGGAGCATGAGGCATTGTCTACTCCTACTGGCCACAATCCGGCCCCACTAAATTCCCTGGAGCTGCTGATCACTACTATAGTGATATGATATGATGTATAAAATGGTGTACAGTGATATGGTTGATTGCAGCCAGCAATAGATCACTATTCGAAGTAATCTTTTGCTCTACAGCAGAGGTCTCCAAACTGTGGCCCTTTGCTTGCCTTTATCCGGCTCTTGGGACACTATTTTTCCCACTGATATGAGGCACTACTCCTCCCTCTGACACCAACAATGGTGTATTATTCCTTCCACTGACACCAATGATGGAGCACAAATTCTTCTTTTGATACCATTGCAATATTCCTATCCCTAACACCAACAACGGGGCACTATTCTCCCCACTGACACCAACTATGGGGGCACTATTCTTCCCCTTAATACCATTGATGGGGACACTATTCTTCCTAATACCAATAATGGGGGCACATTCCTTCCACCGATACCTATGATGGGACACAATTCCTTCTACTCACACCAATGATGGGGCACGAATGTCCCTTTAATAACAACGATGGGGGCACTATTCTTCCCCTTAATACAAACGACGGGGGTACTATTCTTCCCCTTGATACCAATGATGGGGCACTATTCCAACCACAGACACCAATGATGGGGCACGATTCCTTCCACAGACAGAAAAGGATGGGGCACGATTCCTTCCACAGACACCAATGATGGGGCACGATTCCTTCCACAGACACCAATGATGGGGCACTATTCGTCCTCCTAACCATAGGGGTGAGGTGTAATTATTACTCCCACTCACCACAGAGCAGGAGGTATTGTCTACTCCTACTGGCCACAGTCAGGCTCCACTAAAGTCTGAAGGACAGTAAATCGGCCCTTTGTTTAGAAAGTTTGGAGACCCCTGCTCTAACACAACATTTTTTTACAACATAAAATAATTAATATATACATACAGGCATTACAGAAAAAAATAATTATCCTGGCTCCTGATAATGACATCCGATGATCAGAATGACAGCTGGGTTTACCGTGTAAGCGTCAAATGCTCACATAAGCATATGCATCGTCATTTGGATTTTTAGTGATTGCGAACCTGTTAAGTCAAAGTTGTGCTATTTTGTGTCCCTGGCAACCCGACCTGACATTATATGAATGCTATGCCAACAATTTATACAAACTTGGTATGAGGCCTGGGATGAAGAATCAAATGTTGTTGGAGCTCACGGAATTAAACATGCTTTAGCATATTACTGTACAGAACTGAATGTTACTACCTACAGCTTGTACTTACCTGACACTGTTCTGTAGGGTTACAGTGAAGAAAGGATGGTCACAGACAGTGCACTGTTAAAGTACCATATGTACATGAAATGGTAGACTTAAAAACCTGAACTGAAACAACCAGTTTACCATAACGTAAAAACAAAAAACGATCTCAATTTCTTGACACAATACGGCACAAATTAGCACACTAAACCATTTAACGTATACCTGTGCTTTGCCACTGTAAAAGGTATCAAACAAAGCCACCTTGTAAAATAAGTCTATACTTACCTTTCTGGATGGTGGTGTGTTAAAGTGGTTGTAAAAAGCAGGTTTTTTTTTTTTTTTTTACCTTAATGCATTCACTCCATTAACTACTTGTTGACCAACCGCCATCTTGACAGTGGCAGGTTGGCTCCCCTGCGCGAATCGCCCTAGCTGTACGACGGCCGCTTTAAGGGCTATAGGGGGTAAAATTTATGTTTTTGCAGCTCCCCCCCTTAAAGAAAAAGTATTTGAGCCCGATCTCAATCTAGTAATGTGCACAGAGAACAGTGGCTTTCTCCTCCCTCTCCCCTCACTAGACATGGAGGCACAAGCAGAAGCCATTGGATCCTGCTGCCGTCAACCACAGCCTGTGAGGAGAGGCGGCGGCTGGGCCTGGCACGCTGTGTGTGTCAATGATTACACGTAGCCTGCCTTGGAATCGAGCCTGCACAAGTGCCCCTATAGCAAGCCGCTTTGCACTCAACAGTGGGAAGGAGCTAGAAGTGGTGGCGGGGGTCCCCAGAAGAGAAGGATCAGGGCTGCTCTGTGTAAAACCATTTCACAGAGCAGGTAAGTATGACATGTTATTTAAAAAAAAAGACCCTTTACAATCACTTTAAATGTTAGCTCTACTGAAGAGCTCTGGGTGGTGATGAAATAATACACTTCCAAGATGTGTCAGATAGTGTGCGCCCCCGCCGCTGGGCACAGTGGTTGCTCTCCGAGCCAAGCCTATCCCATGCAGAGCTTGCACAGGGATGAGGACTCTGTTCTCACCACCACATGCTGTGACTTGGAAGTGCTGAGTATTTTTCTTTGCTACCTGCAGCCAGTAGAGTGACAGGGCAACATAAACCCCAGTTTTCTTTCAGTTCAAGTGAACTCCTACACGTGGTATACTTTATCTGTGGAGCGAATACAGTTGAGTGACCATTCTTTAAGCCAGCACATGCCAGTTTGTGTCACTAGTCTCAACAAAGAATATCAAACTGCATGAAAAGCGTCCCAGGATGTCTGGGTCCTCCAGCTGTTGAGAAACTATGAGATCCAGAAATCTCTATCAGGAAGTGGAAAGAGAGTGCAAGCAACATTAGCTGGTGAGAGATCACACAGCCCTTTTCATGGGGCAGAAGTGGTGGAAGATCACACAAACAAGAACACATGGCAGTAGAAGGAAAGTCGCATCATCCTTTCCATGTGGTAGCGGAGGGTTCACTTGGCTTCTTCCATGTGGTAGTATGTGAGGGTTTATATGACCCCTTCCATGTGCAGTAGGTAAGAAGTCACATGACCCGTTTCATGTGGCAGTAGGTGAGAAGTTCTATGGCCCTTTCCATGAGGTAGTACGTGAGGGTTCACATGACCTCTTCCAAGTGCAGTAGGTAAGAAGTCAGAAGGCCCGTTTCATGTGGCAGTAGGTGAGAAGTTCCATGGCCCTTTCCATGTGGTAGTATGTGAGGGTTCAAAAGACCCCTTCCATGTGGCATTAGATAAGGGTTCACATGGCCCTTTTCATGTGGTAGTATGTGGGGGTACACATGATAGACTCCATGTGCACTAGGTAAGGAGTCACATGGCCCATTTCACGTGGCAGTAGGCGAGAAGCTCCATGGCGCTTTCCATGTGGTAGTACGTGAGGGTTCAAATGACCCCTTCCATGTGCAACAGATAAAAAAATCAAATGGTCCGTTTCATGTGGCAGTATGTGAGAAGTTCCATGGTCCTTTCCATGTGGTAGTACGTGAGGGATCACATGACCCCTTCATTGCGCAGTAGGTAGGAAGTCAGATGACCCATTTCATGTGGCAGCAGGTGAGAAAAAGTAGGTGAGAAATTCTGTCCCTTTCTATGTGACAGCACATAAGGCAAGTAGGCAACCTTAGTCCCATCATGCCTCTTGGAGTAATTGTAACTGCCAGCCTTGCAATGCCTCATAGGAAATGTAGTTCCACAACAGCTCGAGGGCCCCAGATTGCCTACCACTGACGTAAGGGTTCAAGTGGCCTGTTCTATGTTGGAGTAGCGTAAGGATAACATGAACCATTCCCCGTGGCAGCAAGCGAGGGTTCAAATGATTCTTTCCACGTAGGAGTAGAGCAAGGATCACACGAGCCATAACACGTGGCAGTAGGTGAGGGCTTAGGTGGCCCTTTCCAATAATTGGGGCAGTAATTGACTTGCTTTTGTACATCCATCAACTGCTGATCAGTGGTAAGACAAGTGTCGGCTTTATGCCTAAATTGATGTGCGGCACATCCTATGAAATACTCCTAAAAAGTTTTGACTGCATGATTGGACCCACACTTCCAGAGGATTGAGAGGTAGGACTTGCCATGCCTGCTTTATACACAAACAGTATCCACATTTGTATAGCCTGGGTCATTAAGGCTGCTCAAAATACAAATTTACCTCTGCAACTCAAAACTAATTTTTTTTTTTTTTTTAAATGGCGCATCATGTATCCTTTGTTGTTTGTTGATATACAGGGCTCCATTACCGTGTGCATCATTTACCGGACAAATGAGTGGAGCCAAATATGCACATGATGTGAGGATGGGGAAAGAAAGGTAACTGAAAAGAATTGAAAAAATTAAAAAAAAAATGTAGGAGGAAATAGATTACAGGTAGAAAATATTATAAAAGTGAACTTACACTTTAAAAATCACAAATCCCAGCAAGACGCATGTAGCGCCAACTCCACTGCAGAGCCAGGACTTGCCTAGAGCCGATTCTAGGGCAGGATGATTACAACCTGCTGTAAAATAACTGTTTCATCTCACAGCAAAAAGAAGAAAATAGCCCTTTGAAAATTAATGATTTCATATTGCGCTTTCATGATTACACGTTAAATAATTTACACTGCCTCGATCCATTTCAGCTAAAGCTGAAATAATGTCTCTGCTTTCTCGGTGACACAATGTTTCACAGTGAACGGTAGATGTGATTGAAAACTACTGAACTTCAGAAAATTAATTTCTGAATGAAAAAATTCCAGGAACAAAGCAGAACCCCGGGTAAAGAGCTAGACACATAGCTAAAAATAAATATATACGTGGCCTTTCTTATCTGGCAGAAGATTCATAACTCTGCTCAGTTGATCTCGTCATTCACATACACCTGCCATAGAGTCAAGTAGGTGACACTCATTCCTTAACCACTTCCATACCAGGCCTATTCTGGCACTCTTCTCCTACATGGAAAAATAATCATTTTTTTTTTTTTGGCTAGAAAATTGCTTAGAACCCCCAAACAGTATAAATGTTTTTTTTTTTTTTTTAACAGACTCTAGGGAATAAAATGGCGATCATTGCAAATTTTTACGTCACACGGTATTTGCGCAGGAATTATTTAAACACTTTTTTAAAAAAAAAAAAAACTGCTTCAGGAATAAAAAAAAAAAAAAAAAAAAAATTTTTTGTTGTATAATGTAAAAGATGATGCTACGCCGAGTAAATAGATAACTAACAAGTCACACTTTAAAACTGCGCACACTCGTGGAATGTCGCCAAACTTTGGTACTTAAAAATCTCCATAGACGCTTTAAATTTTTTTAGAGTTACAAAGGAGGTCTTGGACTAGAATTATTGCTCTTACGCATGTGGCGATACCTCACGTGTGATTTGAACACCGTTTACATATTTGGGTGCGACTTACATATGCGTTCGCTTCTGTGCGCGGGGACAGGGGTGCTTTAAAAAAATATTTTTTTTTGTGTACATTTTACCTTTGTTTTTTTATTTTTACACTTTCTCTTTACATTTTTTTTAATCACTTTTATTCCTATTACAAGGAATGTAAACATCCCTTGTAATAGGAATAGTCTGTGACAGATCCTCTTTTTGGAGAGATGTGGGGTCTGCAAGACCCCACATCTTTCCTCTAGGCTGGAAAGACCGAAATAAAAAAAAAATAAAAAAAATGAACTCTCGCCCTTTCCAGCCGAGTCCCTGGCATTGTATACATCCGCCAGCCCGGACGTGGCGTCATAACATCGCGCCCGGGCTTCCGAGGGTCATAGAGATGACTGGGGACCATCCGGTGGCAAACAATTCGTTCTCCGGCTCGCCGATCGCATGGGCGAGCCCGGAGAAGCACCGTAAGGGCGGCGGGAGTCGTCCCCTCCCGCCGCCTGTAAGAACGATCAAGTGGTTGAACTGCCGATAGGATTATTCTCACGGTGCACAGAATCGCTGGCCGAAAAAAGACGATATCTGAATGATGCCTGTAGCTGCAGGCAACATTTAGATATCCCCACTCAAAGTCCAGGACATCATATAACATCCTTGAGCTGGAAGTGCTTAAGGTGGAGTTCCACCCCAAAAAAAAAAAAAAAAAAAAAATTAGTAATGTGCGTAAAAAAAAATAAAAAAAAAAAAAACATTTGGAGAAATTTTTTTTTTTTACTCACCTCTAAATGGCTGTTGCTAGGGGGTCCCTCGAAGTCTGCCTCCTTCGGTGCCTGGGCTGGTGACATCACTTCCCTCGGCGCAGGAAGGGAGATCGCCTCTCCACCCTCCCTCTTGTCAATCATCTGGGACACGTGACCGGTCCCAGATGATTACGGGGCCAGTGACGGCGCCCGGTGCAGCACGCGCATGCGCAGTGGGTGCCCGGCTGTGAAGCCACAGCCGGGCACCCATAGTTAAAATGCCGGCGCCGCCGAGCAGAGGGGGGGGGGGGACGAGCGGGGCTTCGATCCCCCGCATCCCTGGACAGGTAATTGTCCGATTAAAAGTCAGCAGCTGCAGTATTTGTAGCTGCTGACTTTTAATTTTTTTTTTTTTAAATGGGAACCCCACTTTAAAGTGTATGTAAACTCTAACAATGAACTTCTCTTATCTGCTCCCTTTTGTGCTGTTAAATATACCATTGAAACCCTTTGATTAAGCCACGGTGGGTGGGGCAACAGCACGTCAAATGGGCGTTGCCTTTGGCGGAGACTCATAGGCTGAAGCAGTCTTGATGCCTCTACTATGGTGGCTGGTTAAGAGAGAGTGGTGCCTTCTTGATCTCACGCATGTACTGCCTCGGATAGGCTTCTTGGCAAGCAGCACCCCTTACCTGAGGATCGTGGAAGCTTGGTCTCAGGCTTTAGGCAGCGTTCTAAGCTTGGTATACCATTGAAAGTGATATATCTGTTCAACAAGTGCAAAAAATACCTGTTGATCATGACACAAATTCAGAGCTATCCTGTGTCCACCATACACGTCCTGTGTTATCTCAAGGAGAGTAATTAGCCCTGCTAACTATTTTGGGCTACAGAATAGTTAGTCTCTGTATTGTAGAGAACAGGATAAGAGGATGTATAACGTGTTTTTTCATAGTTTACCCTGACATACACTTTAATTGTATCTTGTGTCAACTACCTTCTGAGCAGATGTCACTGCAGTACAGTTATATTAGCTTAGGTTCACATTGGTGCAGGTTAGAAATCGTGCGAGTTCAGCTGAACCCACACGATTTCAACTCAGCAATGCAGTCTGACTTAAGGGGCAATTTGACAGACATCTGTGCAAGTTCCTGCACAGATGTCTATGCAAATCGTCCCCCCCCCCCGTACAGGAATTACTTTTGGGGATCGGTGTGGCGCTGCACCGATTCAGACGGTGCCATTGCTGGCAAAAGCCCCCCCCCACCCCCCCCGATTTGGCAGGGGATTTGACATGTCAAATCCCCTGCCAAATCGCTTCAATGTGAACTTAGGCTTAGGGTCTTAATCAAGTAGGAAAGCGCTAATCAACAGACGGAGAATCCCATTTCTTGTAGAATTCCTCCTCCATGGGGTTCTGCTAAGAAAATCATTTCAGAATGAAATACCAGCTATGGGGAATGAGCTAATCTGACCCTTAGGGGAGCCATTACAGGGTGAACAGTGCAGGAGTCCTTCCTACCTGATGTGGGGATTTGGAAACTCACCCCATCTTCCATCCCCCCACCTCTGTGCTTGCATAACGTCACGGCTTGCTGAGGGTTAGAAGGCCTATAATATCCTATAAGGGAGTGGCCTTCCAATTGAGAGTATCGTCCCAACTCAGATCCCTAAGCAACAAGTAGCCTCCTATAAACAAGTGTTTCAATATTTGCTGCCACTGATGGGGTGCTGGGTGTAGCTAGACCACTGGAGCTGTATCTGCATTGCCCCAAATGCATCAGAGAATACTCTTAGGGCAAACTGCCACATACAGGGGTACACGACAGTCCATGCTGCAGGGCTAGAGGGCCCAATCTTCACTCATCATGGGGAGGGAAAGTTTAATTCGAAGGGCCTTGACTACCCCAGGGGTTAACTGCCCTTGACCTGTAAAGCACCCTGTCAGTAACTTCACTAGATACAGTATCTCACAAAAGTGAGTACACCCTCACATTTTTGTAAATATTTTATTATATCTTTTCATGCGACAACACTGAAGAAATGACTTTGCTACAATGTAAAGTAGTGAGTATACAGCTTGTATAACAGTGTAAATTTGCTGTCCCCTCAAAATAACTCAACACACAGCTATGCATTTCTAAATCACTGGCAACAAAAGTGAGTACACCCCTAAGTGAAAATGTCCAAACTGGGCCCAAAGTGCCTCTTGGGCATGGAGTTCACCAGAGCTTCACAGGTTGCCACTGGAGTCCTTTTCCACTCCTCCATGATGACATCACAGAGCTGGTGGATGTTAAAGACCTTGCGCTTCTCCACCTTCCATTTGAGGATGCCCCACAGATGCTCAATAGGGTTTAGGTCTGGAGACATGCTTGGCCAGTCCATCACCTTTACCCTCAGCTTCTTTAGCAAAGGCAGTGGTCCTCTTGGAGATGTGTTTGGGGTCGTTATAATGTTGGGATACTGCCCTGCGGCCCAGTCTCCGAAGGGAGGGGATCATGCTCTGCTTCAGGATGTCACAGGACATTTGGCATTCACGGTTCCCTCAATGAACTGTAGCTCCCCAGTTCCGGCAGCACATATGCAGCCCCAGACCATGACACTCCCACCACCATGCCTGACTGTAGGCAAGACACGCTTATCTTTGTACTCCTAACTTGGTTGACACCACACACGCTTGACACCATATGAACCAAATAAGTTTAACTTGGTCTCATCAGACCCCAGGACATGGTTCCAGTAATCCATGTCCTTAGTCTGCTTGTCTTCAGCAAACTGTTTGCGGGCTTTCTTGTGCATCATCTTTAGAAGAGGCTTCCTTCTGGGACTGACAGGCTGACCCCCACAACTTCAACCTCTGCAGCAATGCTGGCATCACTTATAACTCTATCTCCCAAAAACAACCTCTGGATATGATGCTGAGCACTTGCAACCAACTTCTTTGGTCAACCATGGCGAGGCCTGTTCTGAGTGGAACATGTCCTGTTAAACCGCTGTATGGTGTTGGGCAACATGCTGCAGCTCAGTTTCAGGGTCTTGGCAATCTTCTTATAGCCTAGGCCATCTTTATGTAGAGCAACAATTCTTTTTTTCAGATCCTCTGAGTTCTTTGCCACTAGGTGCCATGTTGAACTTCCAGTGACCAGTATGAAAGAGTGAGAGTGATAATACCAATTTTAACACACCTGATCCCCATTCACACCTGAGACCTTGTAACACTAACGAGTCACATGACACCGGGGAGGGAAAATGGCTAATTGGGGCCAATTTGGACATTTTCACTTAGTGGTGTACTCACTTTTATTGCCAGCGGTTTAGACATTAATGGCTGTGTTTTGAGTTATTTTGGGGGACAGCAAATTTACATCGTTATACAAGCTGTACACTCACAACTTTACATAGTAGCAAAGTGTATTTTTTTCAGTGTTGTCACATTAAAAGATATAATAAAATAATTACAAAAACGTGAGGGGTGTACTCACTTTTGTGAGATACTGTATATTGTACACCAGAGATCGCTGGCCGCAGGATTCAGTTCCGACCGGCAACATTACAAGCTGTGCTTGCTCTTGCATTCTCTAGGCAACTGATCCAGATGAAGCCCTTCCCTATTACAGCAGGGGTGTTCCGGAAAAACAGGGAACTAAAGGCCACAAAATCAGGAGACGTTCGCAAATACATTTGTAGGCCAATCCATCACCTAAAAACTGAGGTTTAGCGGAGTTGGGACAGGTTATGCCTCAGCAGGGAATTCCTACCTTTTTTTGGCCAGTGGCCAATTAACATCAAGGTGGTAGCATAACACAGGTAATCATGAATATGAAGTACCCTGTGATCTACCATTAGGAAAGTGAGTCTTTGGGGCAATACAAGGTTTAAGGAACTAGAAATATTAAATAGTGCTGCTAAAGAGAAAAATACTTGTTAAGAGTAGGGTTTAATACTACATTAACATGTCAACCTACCACAAATGGTGGAGAGGTGACACAAGAAGCTGCAAAGTTTCCCACTTGCTTAGCTAGACAATGTTACGGGGCTTTATTAAATCACACCACTGGTTACACAGAATTTCCAATTCCATAGGTAGGTATCACTGGTCACATATAGAATATGTATCAACTTTGTACTTGGGGATTTTCCTGGGTTCAGATTGACTTTTCAATGCAATAAAGACAAAATATATACAAACTAATTTTCTACCACTCTAGACAAACTACAGTTCCTTAGTGACTACAGAACTAGATTAGTATTGTTCTCTGCAGAATACTAGTTTGACGCACTACATAAGCCAACACACAAACTTTAAACTCGTGTCACAACGGGAGAAAGGACTAGGGCTAGTTCAGTCTAGGAGGCAGAGCCGGATTACCTTTTGATCGACATGGACTTTTACGTACTTTTTTGACAGATGGAAAGAGAGCTACATTGAAAAGTGAAGAGAATAGTTTGGTAAAACGAAAATCCTGTGGATTAACGGGTCCGTCCACACAAAACTGATATTTAACTAAATTGTTAGAGGAGTGACAGAATTTAATCACAAAATGGATGCCCTAGTTCAATCAGGAACTTCAGTATTGAGACATAAGCATTGGAGGTACCAA
This sequence comes from Aquarana catesbeiana, assembly GCF_042186555.1. NCBI lineage: Eukaryota > Metazoa > Chordata > Amphibia > Anura > Ranidae > Aquarana > Aquarana catesbeiana. Next base: position 616,693,185 of record NC_133328.1, on the reverse strand, counting down.
ACCTGGTCATGGCAATCTCAAGAGTGTTTCACTTCCCCCAGTGGGAATTTGGTATTCTATTTTATGTTACAACAGGAGGAACAGAAGTAGCCAGCAACTGATCTGTTGTACAATCAGCATTAAGACTTAAAAATGGGCAGCAACATAGATTTGAGCTTTTCTTTTTGGAGCCTCAATGAGATGTTAGAAGCCAATGGGGAACTCAACCAGATAAGCTTCTCCTATAACCAAAATATCATTTTTGAGTGGAACAGTCCCTTAAATGACTGGTCATTGCTGAAGGGTAAGAAGGCGTACAAAGGTGCAACTGCAAAATACAAATATATGTAAATACATATCCTTAAATCTAGAAAGGAACACCTACAGTCTAACTAAAAAGCAAAATTAAAAGTGAGCATAATTAATTCAATTAAAAAATTAAAATTATAGGACTTTACAAGACATTATTTACATCTGAACCAGCCACATAACAAAACATGCCTTTCTGTGATAAAATTCACTTTTTTTTGTTTTTTTACATGGTCCCCATGCCTACAACAGTACATATATACAGACTGTGTGACAACGCCTCCTCCACATGCCCTAGCTCAATGGCGGGGGGCAGGCACAGACACAGCACGGCTCTTAATTTTCTTTAAAAAAAAGGGGGGGGAGGGCACAGACACAGCATGGCTTCCTGTGACTCTCAATTATCCTGTAAAAGGGGCAGGCAGACACAGCGTGGATCTGACTCCCCATTATCTTACGGGTAGGAGTACTCTTGCTGCCCCTATATGAAAAATCTGATCATTTGCATATTAGCGGTCCTCCTAGCTTCAAAGGCTGAAACAAAACTGTTGACATAATATATACTGATCAGTCCAAAGCTTAAAATCACAGGAAAGCAGCCAATACACAAATCCAATACATAAAAGTATAACTAAAGGCAAACCCTTTGCTTTAGTTTTGGATAGGGTGAGGACAACCTCTCAGGTTGTCGCTGTTACCTTCTCTATTTGTCCTGTTTCATTGAAAGTGAAACTAAAAGAAATCCCACACTTCTTGTTTTGGCTATGGGACAGGAAATGAAGGGGAATTGTCCCAATGGAACATACATGGCAAAAAAAAAAAAAACCTCCCTTACTCTATCCAAAATGAAAATAAAATGCTTTTAGTTCTACTTTAAAGCGGAGTTCCACCCAAAAGTGGAACTTCTGCTCATTTGTCTCCTCTCCCCCTCTGGTGCCACAATTGGCACCTTTCGGGGGTGAGGGGGGACAGGATACCTGGCTTGGACAGGTATCCTGTTCCCACTTCCGGGAGTCCGTGCCGCGGCCGTGTGACATCACTGCGGAGCTCCCTCCTCCTCCTCCTCTCCCTGTTGCCGGGCCAGTACGAGAGAGGAGCGGGGCCTCGCGCATGGGCAGTAGGGTTCAGGGCGTGAAGCCGTAAGGTTACACTGCCAGGTACCCTTACCCGCAATGGCAGCAACAGCACCTGACAGCTGATGGAAACTATTATTAAAAGCCAGCAGCTGCAGTATGTGTAGCTGCTGGCTTTTCATTTTTTGGGGGGGGGGACACCGCTTTAAAGTGCAACTAAAATTAAAAAAGAAAAAAAGCTGGAAAATCATCACAAGAGACAATACTCTCAGTCTGGGTTCACACTGCTGCACAGAGCGGCTCACATCAGGGGTCCGGTGTCCCTGTTCACCGTTTCAGGTCCGATTTCAATCTGAACTTTTGGCTGAATTCGGACCTGAAATGGACTAGAACAGTGTTTCTCAACTCCAGTCCTCAAGGCGCACCAACAGGTCATGTTTTCAGGATTTCCACTATTTTGCACAGGTGATTTGATCAGTTTCACTGCCTTAGTAATTACCACAGCTGTTTCATCTGAGGGAAATCCTGAAAACATGACCTGTTGGTGCGCCTTGAGGACTGGAGTTGAGAAACACTGGACTAGAAGACACACAGGACTCCTGTGCAATGCGGGGGGGGGGGAACCTGCATCCAATTCGCAATAGTGTGAACCCAGCCTTAGTCATTAGAATGTGTCCCTTGTGCTTATTCCTCTTTTGTCAGTAAAAATCCACCTCCACCGATGCCCCACCTCCACCCCGTAATCTTCCAGTGCAGCTGGGGTTAATACAACTGGTGGGGATGTCATAGGCTGTACTCGCCCATTCCACCCACATTTATTCATAGAAGCCGTACTACAGCTTCTATGAATACAACACAAGAGATGAATGGAGGGGGCAGACCTATTAATCACCTGCCTGTCCTCCATTCTTTGATCTGATTTCATTCATAGAAGCTGTAAACGGGGAGAGACAGGAGAGCCCTAGTGTAGTAAATTGCTTCATAAGTGGTACAGTGTTTTACTAAAAAAAAAAAAAAAAAAAAAAAAAAAAAAAAAAAATCATGGTTCACTCAAAAACAAAAATGGTTCCACAGTGGAAAGAACAGAAAAAAATAATTTGGGGGCTGTGTATAAAAGGGGAGGATCAGAGAAGACAGGCTCAAAAAGCCTTTTTTACACAATGCAGGAATAAACCCTTAGGTTCCACAGTGAGTATAACAAGCATGCTTTACTGCATATACAGACGTGATTTTACTATTGTGAATTTGTAACACTACAACTTGCAGCATAAGCAGGTTAGGTCATCAGGCTAGCCGTGTTAGGTGGTAGAGCTGTGCAAATCTTGCGACTAAATAGACAGAAATACAAATCCTTTGGGGTGTAAGCAAGTTCCCGAATATATACTTTACCAGTTCATTTGGAGTATTTATGAGGTTTATTATTTTTTATTTATTTCAGTTGTCTCATATGCATCACATACATACTCAACCATTCAGTGAATCAACTCCAATTATTAGGAGGCATGTGGCCCAGGCCAGACCTACCTGCTCAGAGCTTTCCTTTAATGGCATCTAATTGTGGTTTACTAGTTTGGATTTTTAATAGCTATAGAAAGAAGTTTTATATTCCTGGAGTGGTTAACCATTATTCTTCTAACAAAACTCAACCTTTTTTTTTTTTTAAAGCTCACGTCTGGCTGTGTGTCTGTGCCCAATTCCTCCCAATACCCCATACCAAGAGCTTATAATACTAACCTGCCTTACAGTTCCTACAATTGTGCTCAAAAGTTTGCATACCCTGGCAGAAAAAGTGAAATTTTGGCATCAATATTGAAAATATGACTGATCATACCAAAAAACTGTCTTTTATTTAAGGATAGCAATCACATGAAGCCATGTATTATCACATCGTATTTTGGATCCTTTATAAAATCATATTGATAACAGAAATCACCCAAATGGCCCTGATAAAAAGTTTACATACCCTGGAATGTTTGGCCTTGGTACAGACACAGAAGGTGGCACACACAGGTTAAAATGGCAATTAAAGGTTAATTTTCCACTTCTTATTAGGTGATTGAACAGTACTGACTGGCATATTCAAGGCTTTTAATATCTTTTTATATCCTTTTCCATCTTTGTAAAGTTTCATTACCTTGTTATGCAGGTCTTTTGACTGTTCTTTGCTACCTCCTCATGGCTCAGTGTCTAGCCTGCTTAGTGCATCCATGTGACAGCTCACTGACTATTTATACATAGACACCAATTGTGATATAAAAAGCCACAAACTGGAGAAATTAAAACTTTAATTGCCATTTTAACCTGTGTGTGCCACCTTCTGTGTCTGTACCAAGGCAAAACATTTCAGGGTATGTAAACTTTTTATCGGGGTCATTTGGGCGATTTCTGTTATGATTTAAAAAGGATCCAAAAAACGATGTGATAGTAAATGGCTTCATGTGATCACTATCCTTAACCACTTCCCGCTCACCGGCCGTCATGTGACGTCATTGACTTTGTGCGGGTACTCTGAATGATGCCCACAGCCACAGGCATCTATCAGATATCATCTTTTTCAGCCGGCGATTCCCTACAACATAATAACGATCATAGCAGCTGTTACAACGCTCGATCATTCTTACGGGCAGCGAGAGAGGACGCCCCTCCCTCCGCCTTCCGGTGCTTCTACCGACTCAGCCGTGCCATCGGTGAGTCAGAGACAGGATCCGCCGGCCCCGGATAATTACCATAGAGATTTCCAGCAGACCAGATGATCGCCAGAGTCTCTATGATCGTTCGGAGGCCAGGCGCGATGTTATGACGTCACGCCTGGCCTCTACATTCAAACAAATGGCACAGCCTTGGCTGGGAAGCCGAGATAGTTTTTTTTTTTTAATTTCAGGCTTCCCAGCCTAGAGGTGAGATGTGAGGTCTTATTGACCCCATATCTCACTGTAAAGAGGACCTGTCATGCCATATTCCTATTACAAGGGATGTTCACATTCCTTGTAATAGGAATAAAAGTAATCAAAAAATTTTTTTTTTTTAAAAGTGTAAAAATAAAAAAAGAAAAGTAAAAGTAACAATAATTTTTTTTTTTTTAAAAAGTGTAAAAATAAAAAAAGAAAAGTAAAAGTAACAATCATTTTTTTTTTTCCTTTTAAAGTGCCCCTGTCCCCGTGTGCTCACACGCAGAAGCAAATGGATACATAAGTCCCGCCCACATATGAAAACCACACATGTGAGGCATCGCAGCGAAGTGAGAGCAATAATTCTAGCCCTAGACCTCCTCTGTAACTCAAAACATGTAACTAGTAAAAAAATATGAAAGCGTCGCCTGTGGGGATTTTGCCGCCATTCCACGAGCGTGTGCAATTTTGAAGCCAGACATGATGGGTATCTTTTTACTCGGCATAACTTTATCTTTTACATTATGTAAACAAACCGGGCTAACTTTAATGTTTTTTTTTTAAAGCATAAAGCAGTCCCCCCCCCCCAAAAAAAACACGTTCGAAAAATTGCTGCACAAACACCGTGTGAGATAAAAAGTTGCAATGACCACCATTTTATTCTCTAGGGTCTCTGCTAAAAAAAAAAACATATATAATGTTTGGGGGTTCTATGTAATTTTCTAGCAAAAAAATTATGATTTTTACATGTAGGAGAGAAATGTCAGAATTGGCCTGGGTGGCAAGGGGTTTTAAATAAAAACGTTTTTTTTGGCATGACCAGTCATATTTTCTGCCAAAATTTCACAATTTCTGCCAGGGTATGCAAACTTTTGAGCACGACTGTATATATTTTCAAGAAGGTAATTTAATCCGCAAGCTATTCGCTTTCTTTTATGGTTATTCTGTAGGCATTGAAACACCATAAAAATTTGTAGATTTTCTAAAGCTGAACATGAGAGTATGTGGCTGGTCAGTGTTTTGCTTCGATTTGTACACTTTTCCATAGAACACTGAAGAAGGAACAAATCTTACCCGTCACTTGGGGCACATAGGCGACGGACAGTCTCTCCACGCTGTATCCACTGCCACCCAGAGATTCCGCAATTTTGTTGGTTAGGAAGAAGACATTCTTATCGTGCTTGTCCAGAGATTTTGGTAGGCTGCAAATAGAAAGAATAGAAAGATGAAGACTGCCATTCACACGTTAAGGCGTATGTAAACCCAATCGCCAAAATTTCAATCTTCAATATATTAACCCCTTGCCGACCGGCTCATGCCGATATACATCAGCAGAAGGGCAAGTACAGGCATATTAACGTACCTGTACGTTGCCCTTTAAGACGGGGCATTGTGGGAGTGCGGCCGCCGCGAGCTTCCGTGAGCGTGACCGCGGGTCCCGCGGACTCGATGTCCACGGGGATACCCGCGATCGTCTCACGAAGAGGAAGAACGGGAAAATGCTGATGTAAACAAACATCTCCCCATTCTGCCTAGTGACAGGACACTGATCACCGCTCCCTGTGATAGGGAGCGGTGATCAGTGTCATGTCACACGTAGCCCCCCCCCCCCACAGTTAGAATCACTCCCTAGGACACACTTAACCCCATACAGCGCCCCCTACTAGTTAACCCCTTCACTGCCAGTGTTATTTACACAGTAATCAGTGCATTCTTAAACGTACTGATCGCTGTATAAAAGTGGATGGTCCCAAAATAGCGCCAAAAGTGTCCGATGTGTCCACCATAATGTCGCAGTCACAATAAAAATCGCAGATTGCCGCCATTACTAGTAATAAAAAAAAAAAATTAGTGAAAATTGTCAATAAAAGCCTTTGACACTTATGAAATGCTTCTAATTATACTTCAGTATACCATAGTCTGAGAAAAAAGAGCTAAAAACACTGAAGCAGCAGAAAGTTTATATTTGTGTCATTCTCAAAACTTTTGGTCACGGCTGTAAACAAAAAGCCTGTGGGGTCGAGTGGTTAACCACTTCAGCCCCGGACCATTTGGCTGGCCAAAGATCAGAGCACTTTTTGCGTCGCTTAAACTTTTTGACAATTGCGCGTTCTTGCGACGTGGCTCTGAAACAAAATTGATGTCTTTCTCCCCCCCCCCCCCCCACAAATAGAGCTTTCTTTTGGTGGTATTTGATCACCTCTGCGGTTTTTATTTTTTGCGCTATAAACAAAAAAAAGAGCGACAATTTTGAAAAAATATTTTTTACTTTTTGCTATAATAAATATCCCCTAAAAAATATTAAAAAAAATTTTTTTTTTCCTTAGTGTAGACCGATACATATTCTACATATTTTTGGTTAAAAAAAAATGCAATAAGCGTATATTGATTGGTTTGCGCAAAAGTTATAGAGTTTACAAAATAGGGGATAGTTTTATGGCATTTTTATTAATAATTTTTTTTATATATTAGTAATGGCAGCGATCAGCGATTTTTATCATGACTGCGACATTATGGCGGACAGATCGGACACTTTTGCCGTGATTTTGGGACCATTCACATTTATACAGCGATCAGTGCAATTAAAAATGCATTGATTACTGTGTAAATGTGACTGACTGCCAGTCACATTTACACAGTAATCAATGCATTTTTAATTGCACTGATCGCTGTATAAATGTGAATGGTCCCAAAATCACGTCAAAAGTGTCCGCATCTCCCCGTTCTGCCCTAGTGACAGCACACTGATCGCAGCTCCCTGTAATCGGGAGCTGTGATCAGTGTCGTGTCACACATAGCCCCTCCCCCCGCAGTTAGAATCACTCCCTAGGACACACTTTACCCCTACAGCGCCACCTAGTGGTTAACCCCAGGTTAACCACTAGGTGGCGCTGTAGGGGTTAAGTGTGTCCTAGGGAGTGATTCTAACTGCGGGGGGAGGGGCTATGTGTGACACGACACTGATCACAGCTCCCGATTACAGGGAGCTGTGATCAGTGTGCTGTCACTAGGGCAGAACGGGGAGATGCTTGTCTCAGCATTTCCCCGTTCTTCCTCTCCGTAAGACGATCGCGGGTATCCCCGCTGACATTGAGTCCGCGGGACACGCGATCACGCTCATTAAGCTCCTAGCGCGCGCACGCCCACAAGCCGCCTCTTACAGGGCTACGTACAGGTAAGTGATTCTGCCTGTATGTGCCCTTCTGCCGACGTATATCAGCGTGAGGTGGTCGGGAAGCGGTTAAGACTGTTAGGCTCAATTCACGCTGCCGTGACTTAAGATCTGACTTGTGAGACCCCCAAGTCGCATGACAAGTGAAATCCCATGTTAGTAATTAATTGTGCAGCTCTACTGTCCAACCACAGCAGCCATCAGCCTCTCAGACTTGTACAGGCTGCCAGTAGCGGGGTTGGACTGTACCTTCCACTCGCATCTAAACTCAAGCAGCCTTACACCACTGTGGTAAACGCCCAGTGTGCACAAGGCCTTAAATGTTGTGAAAAGGTGGCACAAAGAAATGGGAGAGGGGCTTTAAAATGTGATTAGAAAATGGCATAAAAAAAAAAAAACCAGCAGTTTTCTTTATTTTATTCCTGTTCTTTTGTTATGCATTAACCACTTCAGCCCTGGAAGGATTTATCCCCTTCCTGACCAGGCCATTTTTTGGGATACGGCACTGCGTCGCTTTAACTGACAATTGCGCGGTCGTGTTACGCTGTACCCAAACAAAATTGATGTCCTTTTTTCGCACAAATAGAGCTTTCTTTTGGTGGTATTTGATCACCTCTGCGGGTTGCCGCAGTGTAATGACGACGGCGGCTGGTCGGAAAGCGGTTAAAACCAGTGGTCCCCAAACGGCGGCCCTTTGTTTGCCGTTATCTGGCCCTTGAGGCAATTATTCCTATCACTAACACCAACAATGGGGCACTATTCTTTCCACTGACACAAACGATGGGGCACTATTCTTTCCACCGACACCAACGATGGGGCACTATTCTTTCCACTGACACCAACAATGGGACACTATTCTTTCCACTGACACCAACGATGGGGCACTATTCTTTCCACCGACACCAACGATGGGGCACTATTCTTTCCACCGACACCAACGATGGGGCACTATTCTTTCCACCGACACCAACGATGGGGCACTATTCTTTCCACCGACATAAACAATGGGGCATAATTCCTTCCATGGACAACAAAATTGTGGTACTATTCCTCCCAACAAAACCAACTACCAAAGATCAGGCATTGTTTACTCCCACACTGGGCACAGTTCGGCCCCCCTAAAGTCTGAAGGACAGTAAACTGGCCCTTTCTTTAGAAAGTTTGGAGACAACTTTAATAAAACTTTCTTTGCCCATATAGTAAATGATCCCAACCTCTTCTGCTGAAAGAGACGGGACTCCATAGCACTTTTCATCAGCGGAACTAAGAAAATCAAACCTAGGAACTGCTGTTCTCTACATTTCAAGCATTACCCTCTCTCTCTCTCGTTGAAAGCTTGCCAGTCTCTTCACAAAAATAATACAGAGAAGATGCTTATAGGATTTCTCCTCAGCGCACAGCTGCACATCCTCAGACTAATACAATTGATTGGGAATCCTTTTATTCACATTATCTCCGGTATAGATTGCTCTACCAGGAATCCTCTCTACTCAGAACACACTTTCCTTGAGAATGCCATGGAAAAAATGTAATAGAATTTTCTGGAAAGTGTTTTTTTTTTTAAATTTAAAGAAAAGGCTTGACATTCACTATTTCTGAGAACTTCAAGTACTTTCCATGCTTAAACATTAATGCACCTGTTTCTAGAGATATATATATATATAAAAATAAAATATATATATATATATATAAAAATAAAATATATATATATATATAAAATGCCCAGCCTGTAACAAACAGTTAAAGTGTATTTCAGTGCAAAATATAAAAAAAAAATCAGTGCATCTCTGCAATACTTCCACATTTCTTCATGTTCTATCACTTTAACCACTTGTAAACTAGGCCTTTTCTGGCACTTTTTGTTTACAAGTTAAAATCGGTAATTTTTGATAGAAAATTACTCATAACCACCAAACATTATATACATTTTTTAGCAGAGAACCTAGGGAATAAAATGGCGATAGTTGGGGCCTGACGTTTTTTTTGGCCATTTATTAAAAGAAATTTGGCCCCTCCCTTTCCCCCTTTATGGCCCGTTTTTTAAAATTCTCTCCAAGATGGAGCCCCCGTGGATAATGCATTCAATTCTGCCTACGTCTCACGTGTCATACCTAAACCCGGGAAAGATGCAAGTGACGTCAGAAACTACCGTCCAATTTCCCTCATTAACAACAACCTTAAAATTATGATGAAAATCCTTGCAGTTAGGCTTTCAAGCTTTATAGCGAATTATACACATAAAGACCAGGTGGGCTTTATCCTGGGAAGACAGGGTCCAGACCAGATCAGGAGAGCAATAGGCAACCTCTCTACTACACAGCTGCTGGGATAAGGGAGCCCCACTGGATGGTTTCCTGCTATCCATAGATCATTAAAAGGCATTTGATTCTGTGTCCTGGTCATACCTTTTTAAAAATCTGGAGAGATGGGGCTTTGGTTCTAAAATTTCTGATGACTATGCATGCGCTATATTCGAAAACTAGTACTCAAATACGCCTAATGGGCTATTACTCGGACGCTTTTAATATCCAAAAAGGAACTAGACAGGGTTGCCCCCTCTCTCCCCTGGCCTTCGCAATCGCCATTGAAAATTTAGCGATAGCCATCAGATGTCATCTTGATATAAATGGAGTGACATGCGGCTCTGAGGAACACAAATGTGCACTCTTCGCAGATGACATGCTGCTATTTATCACATCACCACTGATATCAACCCAAAACGTCCTTTGACTACTTAAGGACTTCGGTGCAATCTCAAGATTTACAGTCAATATATCTAAATCTGTAGCGTTAAATGTGTCGGTTCCACCCAGACTGTTAGATAAACTAAAAAAAAACACTTTCCATTTCCTTGGGCCACTGACTTGATTCCTTATTTAGCAATCCAGTTAAACAATCTAGCCAACCTATACCCCATTAAGTTGTATGTATCGAAAGTTAGAAGAGGACTTAAAAGCGTGGTCGATCATGGTTGGGCAGACGCAATGCGATCAAGATGACATTACTACCTCGTCTGTTATATCTTTTTCGTTCCCTCCCTATATCTATCAAGAAATCATCTCTAGATAGGTTCCATTTTAAAATCATTAGCTTTATAAAGGGAGAAAGGTGGGCATCGCTTCTCCAAAGAAATTATTTTCCGCCTTAAAAAGCAGGGAGGTCTAGGTTTTCCCAATTTGTGGCGGTATTACCAGGCTGCACATCTGGCCCAATTTTCTATAGTCTATTCCAGGGGTCTCAAACCTGATTGGGTCTCCTTAGAAAGACAGTCTTAGCGACTTCTTTCGCACTCCCTAGCGCTATGTGATAAGCTTCACAAACAAACTACACTGATATCTAATATTAGACCTCTCCCATTTATTTCATAACCCTGAGTTTCCCCCCAGCATGAATATTCTAGCTTTCCGTACCAGATACGAACAATGGTGCTCTGCTATCAAGGATCAGAGGAGAGGCATCTCTATCATTTACTCTTCCCTGGCAGAAAAAGTGGACACCCCCTCATACGTCAGTTCCTGGGAGTGGGACATTCATCTAGATCCAGAACAGGAAACATAAGGGGAATACAAAGACACTGAATTTCAAAAGAGCCAACTTCCCTAAACTACGATCCTTGCTAGAAGATCATAATTGGGATAAAATCTTAGGAACAAAGAACACAGAGGAAAAATGGGTATGCTTTAAGAGCATAATAAATAAAGGCACTAGCCAGTGCATCCCAATGGGAAATACATTTAAAAGAGCTAATAAGGGTCCTGGGTGCCTTAACTCCAACGTAAAAAATGCATATAAAAGCAAAGGAGAAGGCTTTCAAAAAATACAAGGCTGAGGGATCATCATCAGCATTCCAACTTTACAAAGAATGCAACAAGAAATGTAAGGGTGCAATCAGGGCGGCTAAGATAGAAGGCACATAGCGGAGGAGAGTAAAAAAAATCCCAAGAAATTCTTTAAGTACATAAATAGTAAGAAAGGGAGGTCAGATCATATTGCTCCCATAAAGAATAATGAAGTGAATCTGGTTACAAAGGATGGAGAGATGGCAAAGGTATTGAATTTATTCTTCTCCTCAGTCTTCATGAGGGAATCGGGGGGCTTCAGTAACCAAAACTGCAATGTTTATCCTCATGACATATCACAGGAAACACCCGCATGCCTAACAGAGGACAGAATTAGAAATAGACTTCAAAAACGTAACACTAATAAGTCACCGGGACCAGATGGCTTGCACCCGAGGGTCCTTATGGAACTCAGTCCTAATTTTTACGAACAGTCTACTGACTGGAATGGTACCAGCTGATTGGAGAAAAGCCAATGTAGCACCAATATTTAAAAAAAGGGCCACGATACATCCCTAGGAATTACAGACCAGTTAGCCTAACATTAATAGTATGCAAGCTCTTGGAGGGGATGATAAGGGACTATATACAAGATTTTAGTAATGACAACGGTATCATTAGCAGTAATCAACATGGATTCATGAAGAATCATTCTTGTCAAACCAATCTATTAACCTTCTATGAGGAGGTGAGTTGCCAGCTAGATAAAGGAAGGCCCGTAGACGTGGTGTATCTGTATTTTGCAAAAGCATTTGATACAGTTCCCCATAAACGTTTACTGTACAAAGTAAGGTCCATTGGCATGGACTAAAAGGGTGAGTACATGGATTGAAAACTGGCTACAAGGGCGAATTCAGAAGGTAGTGATAAATGGGGAGTACTCGGAATGGTTAGCGTGGAAAGTGGGGTACCCCAGGGTTCTGTCCTGGGACCAATCCTATTTAATTTATTCATAAACAACCTGGAGGATGGGATGAATAGCTTAATCTCTGTATCTGCAGACAATACCAAGCTAAGCAGGGCAAGAACTTCTCCTCAGGTTGTGGGAACCTAGCAAGAAGATCTGAAAAAATTAATGGGGTGGGCAACTACATGGCAAATGAAGTTTAATGTAGAAAAATGTAAAATAACGCATTTGGGTGGCAAAAATATGAATGCAATCTACTCACTGGGGGGGAGAACCTCTGGGGGAATCTAGTATGTAGGGGTCCTAGTAGATGATAGGCTCAGCAATGGCATGCAATGCCAAGCTGCTGCAAGCAAAGCAAACAGAATATTGGCATGCATTAAAAAGGGGATTAACTCCAGAGATAAAATGATAATTCTCCCACTCTACAAGACTCTGGTCCGGCCGCACCTAGAGAATGCTGTCCAGTTCTGGGCACCAGTCCTCAGGAAGGATGTGCTGGAACTGGAGAGAGTGTCCAGAGAAGGGCAACAAAACTAATAAAGGGACTGGAGGATATTAGTTATGAGGAAAAGTTACGAGCACTGAACTTGTTCTCTCTGCAGAGGAGACGCTTGATATGATTTCAATGTAGGGATAAAGCTTTTCTGCGAAAGGGCATTTAATAGGACACGCGGCCATTCACTAAAATTAGAAGAAAATCAGTTTAACCTTAAAATGCATAGAGTGTTCTTTACTGTAAGAGCGGTTAGGATATGGAATTCCCTTCCACAGGCGGTGGTATCAGCAGGGAGCATCGATAATTTAAAAAAACTATTAGATAAGCACTTAAACGACCACAACATACATGGATATACAATATAATACTGACATAAAATCACACACATAGGTTGGACTTGATGGACTTGTGTCTTTTTTCAACCTACTATGTAACTATGTAACAGTGGTTTCAAGCTTTCTGTCAAAGCTATAGGGGTAATATGAACATATCCCTAGTTGAAGCGTGTATTAAAGTATTTACTAGATGGTACTACTGGCCAAGATGTTCCCAGATGCGTCCCCCCTATGCTATAGAGGGTGCAACCATGAAAGATCTATGTTCCACATCTGGTAGTCTTGCCCTCGCATCAGGAGTTATTGGAATAAATTCTTCCATATATTGAGGAAAGTGTCAGGGGTATCGATCCCTCAAGAAGCCACGTATGCACTCTTGAATCATAGGGTGTACAGACTTCCAAAACATACACAGAACCTTGTTCTTTTTATGTTTTTGGGAGCCAAGATCACGATAGCAAAAGCCTGGAAAAAATGTTCAGTCTCAATTTTAGCGACGAAGAGGATAATATCTTGGATCATATCCCAGGAACAAATAGCAGCTAAACTGTCGGACACTGTTCAATGCTTTGAAGCAGTTTGGGAACCCTGGGCTCTCTACATCAAGGCCCCTCTATAGGGGGCCAGGTCATTTATCCATCTAGTGGTTTCCCAAGGAAGACCTTCCTTCCCTTGACCACCCCCCTTCTCTCTTACCTTTCTTCTACCTCTCATTCTACCTTCCCTTTTCTTTGTCTGTCCTTTAAGACCTTGTACTATGCATTTTCCTTAATCAGGCGACAATTCTCACTCAGGTACAAATATTGTCCTGTAAATGATTTGTGGATCTCACATTGGGGTCAACTCAGATGGCTCTTTGTCCAGGTAAATTGGTTTGGATCAAGACTAACCGGTTCCCGGGGTCTCTATCTTCAGCCTATAAAAACCCCAGTTAGGAGCTGAGGCTTCCCAGCTCTGGATGATATTAGAGGTTCTGAACGTGATTTTGGGAGGGTATGTTATCTGGTTGGACCTCTCACCCCACAGTATGATCCCACAAGTGGTGGGGTGGTGATCTCATCGGGTGGCAGTCGGCTTTTGCCTCCCCTCCAAAACGAATCCCATCTCGATATAATTTACTTCAGAGCCGTAATTCACTTAACTAAAACCTTCATGAGAGTTCACCTTTAATTGTTGTACTTGCAACTCAGGATGGTGGACTTCAATGTCACCGATTTACACTTGCTTCGGCTTCAACACACATTAACGGCTAGTTTACACTTGCTTCAAAACATGGCTTCGGACATGCTTTATTAAAGCTCGCTGAACGCAAGTCAAAGCTCCTGTCACTAAAAGAAATGGTCAGCTTACATTCCTGTTTACACTTCGATTTTGCTTTTCTTTGGCTTCACTTCAAAAATTATACCCCATGTAGCTTTAGCAGTGCTTCAAAGCATCTTCAAAGCCTCCATAGAAGTCTATGGCAAAGCCTCATTGAACCATCAAGCAAAAGCAAGATGTAAACAGGACTGTAAGCTAACCATTTTATTTAGTGACAGGGGCTTTGACTAGAGTTCAGAGAGCTTTAACAAAGCGTGTCCAAAGCCATGTTTCGAAGCAAGTGTAAACTAGCCCTTAGCGTCCAATTTGTCCACCGCAATGTCGCAGTCCCTCTAAAAATCGCTGATTACCATTACTAGTAAAAACAATTAAAAAAAAAAAAATCCCTAAATATATCCCATAGTTTTTGGACGCTATAAATTTTGCACAAACCAATCAATATACGCTTATTGGGATTTTGTTTTACCAAAAATATGTAGCCGAATACATATTGGCCTAAATTGATGAGGAAATTTGATTTTTTTATTGGGAAAGTTTTATAGCAGAAAGTAAAAAATATTGTTTTTATTCAAAATTGTCACTCTTTTTTTTTTTATAGCCCAAAAAATTAAAAACATAGAGGTGATCAAATGCCACCAAAAGAAAGCTCTATTTGTGGGGAAAAAAGGGCATCAATTATTATTATTTATTTATTTGGGTACAAGGTCACACGACCACGCAATTGGCAGTTAAAGCAACGCATTGCTGTATCGCAAAAAACGGCCTAGTCAGGAAGTGGGTAAAACCTTCCGGAGCTGAAGTGGTTCATAAAAAAAAAAAAAAGAAAAAAAGAAAAACAATATATACCCCAATTTTTTGGTATAATCTGAAAGATTATATTACACAGAGTAAATAGATACCCAACATGTCACTTTAAAATTGTGCATGCTTGTTAAATGGCAACAAACTAGGGTACTTAAAAATCTCCATAGGCAACGCTATAAACGCCAGTGCAGGTTACCTGTTTAGAGTTACAGAGGAGGTCTAGTGCTAGAATTATTGCTCTTGCGTGGAGCAAACACTGCTTACGTATGCGTTCACTTCTGCACAAGAGCACAGAGGGGTGGGGGCGCTTTAAAAAAAAAAATTCTTATTTATTTTATTTTTACACTGTCCCTTTCATTTTTTTTTTTTTTAAACACTTTTATTCTTATTACAAGAAATTTAAACATCCCAGGTCCTCTTTATGGAGAGATCTGGGGTCAAAAATGCTCCAAATAGCTTCTTTACCTTTATAAGAAATAGATAAAAAAAATTGTCTACTTGCAACCTGGACCAGAAGTTAAGCCACAACTTCGCTCCGGTCCTCCAAGGCCATATAGGCGATCAAAGACGATCTAGTCTTCAGCCATGATCCCAGTGAACCACTTGCAAACCGCAACACACACACATTATATTTTTTATATATATATATATATATATATATATATATATATATATATATAGTGGTCGACAAGTGGTTAAACAATGCCGCAAGTACAGAAAAAAAAAAAAACCATCTGCCAAAAATCCAATGAGCTCCTAACTTCTTGTCTGGGATGACAACACAGTTTCTTCACTAAAATTTAAAGGCTAGCCTGTTTTTTTTATATCTTGCTTTAAAAGGGAGCCAACCATAAAGGAAAATGGAACCTGTCTGGTGATAGGCCAATCTGTGCTTCTTATTTATTAGTACATTGCTGCTGGGTGTCCCTAGATCCCCAAGCCTAGAGGCACCACTGCGTGAACATTTTGAATGTTCTAAAAGTCAGTGCCGATTACCACATCCACTGCAAAACTGAAAGTTAAAAACACGTACGAGTTCAAGAGCACATTAAAGCAGAACTCTGGCCAAAATGTTGGTTCTTTTAATTTTGGATAGGGTTGGGAAGGCTTGTACATAGACAATAAGATATGAATGGAGTGAAAATCTCTCAAAATGAAAGCACAGATCGGAAAGATGTATCCTTATCTGTGAGGTAATATGAAAATATATATCTTATTAACAAAATTAGACTGTCAGCAAATGGCCAAGTTCTAGCACATTGCAAAAAGCTTGAAAACAACCACTTGGCCTGATTACCACAAACCATTAGTGGATTCAGTTCCGAACTCGTTCTGAGATGTCTCGTTCTGAGCCACTGTTCTAATATTCCACACAAGGAAGAAAACAGGGCATACTCCAAAGTGTAAAAAATAAATAAATATATGCATAATATGGCGACATTCCATGCGCATTCATTTAAAAATGGAGACTAGAGTGTGAAAATAACATCATATAGCCTTATAACAAAATAACACCCCTGTAATCACTTTAATCCTAATAAAACAGATTTTTAGTACGCATATACAAGTTTGTCTTCAAATCCTTGATCTCGAATCTGGTGCCATCCATCTTGGAGGGTCAAACTCTTTCCCCCCCTCCCTCCTATGCCTTGCTACTGGCCGCAAAATGTGTGGGGCAACCTTAGGTTGCCCATAGATTACTCCTTTTGTTTATTTTTTTGTCTATCAGCCGAGGGGCTGAATTGAACGTATGGATACCCCCATCCACACCACTGATCGAGAAAATTTTTCCAAACTCTTGATCGTTAGATTGACTTTTTTTGAGTGGGAATGGCCCTAGATGGTTGAAAGATGGGTTTTCCCCCCGCTGAACCCTCCGAATTTCGACCCATGTATAGCCAGCTTTACTGACCAACTGGACCTGCAAATGTCAGGGCAGATACCAATATCCTAAAACACTAGCTGGTGTTTGTACAGCTCCCCCTGATTTGAAGGTTCCTAGAGTGTTCTGGACAATGGCGGTTAAATTTAAGCACCTTTATGTGCCTTCTTTAAAGTCCATCTGGCAGTTTACTAGGATTTAAGTCATTACAGGTACACCTTAAGCATTAAACCTTTCTTCAAAATTTTCATATTACCTGCATTTATCTCTAAAAATGACTTCTGGCAAAAAATAAGGTGCATCCATTTGTCTGGTCTCTATAACCTAAATAGGAAAAAAACAAAACAAGGAAACAATTTATAGCCTGCAATCAATTACAATTGTACCTACTAAGTACATTTGCTAATAGGATTCTTTTTTTGTCCACTGAGGGATGCAGGAGTCTTTAACCTTCTGGCTATTCTGCCGCCTACATTGGACACCAGCAAAAAGCCATAGGCCAACCAAGGACACCCTCTCCGACTACCAGCATGCCTTTTGTTTTTCTAGTGTCCTATGACTATTTAGTTCTGCTGCTGTAATATTAACCTATTTTGCTAGAGCTTTTTTTAATGTTTTTTTTTTTTCAGCCAAGGCTTTTTTCTCTACACCACTGCTGAAGGTTTTCCCTTCAACCCACAGCTACCTAGTGTGGTTGTTCTTAGTCCGGTACGTGGAGTGTTACACCCGGACCCTGGTGGACTGAACAGTGACGGAGTAGCCTGAAGTGATCTTTGGGCTCTGGTTTTCTTATGGGGTGTTTTCCTCACTCTTCTGGCAAAAGTTAGCCACAGAATGCTTTGCAGGTCCAGAACCACCAGCACTGCCTCAGCATTTGCCCTGCCTCAGAAGACTCACTCAGGGAGTAGGCTGGTTGGGCCAAGGACCGGGCGCTACCTCATTTCCATAAGTCACCGGGAGCCATTTTCCCCGTACCTGCTGATTTTGCCATGGAAGATGTTAATTCTGTGGGACTGGGCACTGACATCATTCACTACGAGGAGTGCTTTCCCGCCATACAGTGGCAATGAAGCATCTTGCCACTGCGGTTCCTTCTTGCAAAAACCTATGTGGAATTCTGATATTTCAATGGTTTCTGCTGTCCGCCTTCTACAGCAGCTCCAGGGCTGCTTGCATTGTGCTGACATCTGTAGCCCAGAGTCATGCACTCCTGTTGCTTCCACCAATCCCGTTTCTAGTCTTGCGATATTTAAAACTTCTAAGACTGCAAAGACATACATTCAAAAATAATCCATTCCCATGGTGGATCAGGCTATGTTTCTCTTTAGGAATATGGCCTGATTCAGGCCATGTTCCAAGCGCTTACTATACCTGTGAAAGATGCACCTGTCTAGGACCCAAATGATAAGCGGCTGGAAGCCCTTTTCAGAGTTTTTTACTCACTGGCAGGTCTGGCTCCACACCCAATTTTGGCTGCGAGTTTGCTTTGTCAAACCAGATCTGACTGGTCTAAAGCCCTTAAAAAGAGATATCAGTATAGTCAGTGTTTATCTGGCGGTCCAAATGGAGTAATCCTTAGGGGTATGGTCTGTGGCTGTAATAGCTGGATGGTGATGTATCCATAGGCTGGGTGGTTGGAAAAGAAAGGGATATTAAGGGTTTAAAAGGAAGGCAGTCATCCTTCAGAGTGTCCAAAACAGGGAGGGGGAGGAGTCGACCTGAGTGTAGTATTAAAATGATGACTTTAATAAGATAAAAAACACTTACAAGATGATGCATGCTCATAAAAGTATAGTGCAGTCCTGGCATTTCACATGGCTCTGCGGGTCTCACCGCTGTTCTGGATAGCAGGAAATGATTGGGCAGCTGGCTGGAATTGATCACAGTGTTTCTCCAGGAGGAAGGAACCAGGAAGCTCCACACTGACCAGCATGGACCATGGAACAGGAAGTGAGGTCACCGGTGTCTGACAGGATTCCAGCCCTGCCTTGGTCCAATTAATCAAGGCTGCAGTGGTGAAGGCTAGCCCAATCCTTTCCAGCTATCCGGAACAATGGTGAGACCCGAAGAGCCATATGTGAATGCCAGGACTGCACTTTACTTTGACGAGCATGCATCTTCTATCATCTTTTAAGTGTTTTTAATATTATCTTATTAAAGTCATCATTTTAATACTACACTCAGGTCGGCGCCTCCCTGTTTTTTCCTTTTAAAAAGAGATATAACCACCATTGAGAGTGAACTCTTACTTATGGAACGCTTGAAGTATATGTCTGTAGTGTTAAATTTTAGCTATGATGGCAGCTTCCTATCTCATCCCTCACATGTTCCTCATGTAGCTACATATGCATACGACACTTTGGCTAAAATGCTAGACTGCAAAACCATTTCATCTGTAAGGCCTTTGAGGGCAAAAGCTCTTCGGACTGGCTTTTGATAACATTATCAAGGATGCTACTGGTAGCAAGAACACCCATCTTCTCTAGCAGAAGAGGCCTAAAGAGCAGACTACTGCTAAGTCATCTCCCGCTCAGTAAAGAAATGTCCCTTTTGCTTCTTCACTCCCCCAACTTCAACGTTGCTTTGTTCCCAATCCACCCACAAAATTTGGCATTTAAAAGTCTTCCCAGTTTTTTGGTTTGGTGGACATTTGATGCCTTTTGTGGAAGTTTGGACAACTTGCATTGTGGATGCCTGAGTACAGGAGGTGGGGTCCCATGACTGCAAACTTGAGCTTTGCTTTCTGTCCTCTCTAGGTTTTCCCACTTTCAGCCTTTGTTTGCACTAGGACTACCAGATATATAAAATCTGGATAATAATAACAATAATAATATTCATAAAGTCATTTTGGTTCTTCTGAACAAATGTGTCTTTGCAACACTCCCTGTGGCAAAATGGTTCCAGAGGTTTTATTCCAACCTGTTCACAGTTCCCAGATTGAAAGGATCTCAGGGCTCTGAATATTTACATCCAAAAATTCTGAATGGACTTCTCCGGATCTGTTATCACACCCCTTCACAAAGAAAAAACTTTCTACTTAGCCATGGGGACTCCACACTACCAGTTTAAGGCCCTGCTCTGCAGCTTTTGCATCTAGGGTGTTCAGCAAGGTGCTGGCTCCAATGTTAGCCCTGTTAACTTCTTGTGGCATCACCACAGTGGGATAGATAACCCCATGTTAAGGGAACATTGGGTGAGGGCTGTGTCGGACAACATATCTCTAACTGTTCATAGGTTACAGAGGATCAGGTGGATCCTGAACCTTTAGAAATTGTCACTGGAACAGGCTTATCCCTTATCCAGAAGTTATCCAACTGTCTGCTGCATGACAGTCTTTGGGCTAACGTTCGTGTCCCTCAAGGCATTCCCCCCTGGTCCAACTTTACTCCAGACATCTGCAATGCAACATTCTGTTGTCATCGGACAAGTTAGTCCAGTCTCTAAACAGGCATACTTGGTTGATGCCAAAGACCAGGCTACCCCTGGCTTGGTGGCTCTGATATAGGCCAAGTCCTTTCTTCCTGTCTTTTGGAAGATTCTCATGCTGCAGACCAGCATATCAGGCTGGGGAGAAGTCTTAGGCACCTTGTCAGTGCAGGGGCCTTGGTCAGAAACATTTTGTGTCTCGATAAACATCCTGGATCTTCGGGTGATCTGGCTGTGTCCTCAGTGTTAGACTATCCAGTTTAAAGGTCATCTGATCCGGATTTAGTCAGAGAATGCCACGGTGGTGGCAAACATCAACCATCCTGGGCTGGTGTACAAATATTTTAATTTACCAGTGTCCAAATATACAAGCCTAACTTGGCCTAAAACATTTCTAAGGTAACCGAGGGGCTGAAGTAGAGACTGCTGCAGAGAGGCTGCTGCTTATACACAGGGAGTAGCAGTCCTCACTGCAGCTGAATGCTAGGGGAGAGCGGTTTGTACTAGGGAGCATTTTAACTACCAGAAAGACATTTACATTTTAGCTAAAATGCATTTATTGAATGTAGCCATTTGTTTTTAAAGAAGATAAAAGGGTAGTTGTACTTACCTTGCTGACATGCTGGCAAAAAGCAGGAACTGCAATCATCTGGCTGAGGAAGTTGAGATAGGCGGCAACCAGTGCCATGATGCTACATCGGTTAAACATCTGCAGGTTGTCCTCATTACAGATTGCCATGTCCTACAGAAGGAGGAATCACACCAATTATCCATAATTATCAAACAAGAATTCAGGAAGTAAAATTGAGTTTACCACCTACACCCCTCTCTTGCACAAACTACCTGCTGTAATACCCCCTGCACATAATACTGCCGGCTGTTATACCCCCTGCACTCCTGTCCTGTACATACTGCCTGCTGTAATACCCCCCCGCACTTCTCTCCTGCACACACTACTGCCTGCTGTTATACCCCATGCACTCCTCTCCTGCACATACTACTGCCTGCTGCAATACCCCCTGCACCCCTTTCCTGCACATACTACTGCCTGCTGTTATACCCCCTGCACTCCTCTCCTGTACACACTGCCTGCTGTTATACCCCCTGCACCCCTCTCCTGTACACACTGCCTGCTGTTATACCCCCTGCACCCCTCTCCTGTACATACTGCCTGCTGTTATACCCCCTGCACCCCTCTCCTGTACACACTGCCTGCTGTTATACCCCCTGCACCCCTCTCCTGTACATACTGCCTGCTGTTATACCCCCTGCACCCCTCTCCTGTACATACTGCCTGCTGTTATACCCCCTGCACCCCTCTCCTGTACATACTGTCTGCTGTTATACCCTCTGCACCCCTCTCCTGTACACACTGCTGCCTGCTGTTATACCCCCCACACTTCTCTCCAGCACATACTGCCTGCTGTTATACCTCCTGTACTCCTCTCCTGCACCTAGTGCCCTGGCGACACATATTGTTCATGCATGGTCCACCACTGTCACTACTGAAAATCCAGTCTAGAGCAATGATATGCAGCTAACGGTGGAGGAAGTACATGTAGATATCAGCAGTAACAATAGCACCACCGAGATACAACCCCCCCCCACAAACACGGGGATTGTTTTTGATGCACTGGATAATGGTTTATAATTTAGGAAACTAAAACTTCATCTAGTTAGAATTTAGATCTATTTAAAATGTGTTTTAGTCCCCAACGTTTTTAGAAGCTTTTAATGTACTCATTACTTCAGAGTTAATTATTGTATAATTAAAAAGCCATTTGTTCTCTATAGTGTTGTATACACTTATCTTTCATGTTATGTCTTGTACCATATTTTTTTTTTTTTATAGAATGTACTGTCTTGCTTTGGAAATTTGCTTTCTGCTCGAGCAAACACGTTAGTAAAAATAAAACAACAACTGTGATCATAAAGCACAATTTACTATGCACAATTGCATTTACTGTTTAAGTAAAAAAAATGCCTTTAATATGTGTATGAGCCTTAAACTTTATTCTGAATCAGAGGTGAGTACATGAGTCCTCAAAAGGAATCCCAGAATTGAATAAGGGCTAAATAGTTGCATTAGAGCTCTTGAAAGGAGTACGGAGGTAGGGTGCTCTTATATCTTTAAAAAGCTATGTACATTACCCCGCCACTAGTGAAACTGAAAGCATGGCTGGTGTAGGTGGGGTTTTGCCCCTAGGGATGACCCAGTTTTATTTTTTTTGTGCCTAGTGTTTAGTTCTTCTGTATAGTTCCAGAATTTAAATCCTGTGTACCTCAATGGACACTAGAGAAAACCGGTACACACAAGGGGTTACCAGATCACAAAACACAAGAAAAATTCCCAGCTCTTACCAGCCAACTTGCAACAGACCCGGTCAATTCGGTTTGTTGTAAGCTGGCTGGTAAGTGAGCTGGGAACTTTTGTTTGTTGTTTTTTGATATGCGTCGCCCTTCCATGTGCTCCTTGCTGCTAAGGCCTGCTCCCAGCTGTTAGCGGGGAAGCCTATTGACAACATTTGACTTATCGGTTGTTAAGGACGTCGCTGGTCCGCTCCTTAGCAACCAGCTAAAGCTTTTCCCAATCAGGGCTTAGAATGCACTGTGCGGCACGTATTGCATTTCTGGGCATTCAGCGGGGCGAACACCCGCCAAACGCTCTGCAAATTTGGGTGTTCGCCGGACGGACGAACAGGAAATGTTGGGGCCGAACTTTTGCTTGGCTCGAAGCGTTTGCCCAACTCTACCAGCTACTTTCCCAGATTTTGCATTCCAGACAGATTTTGTTGTGCTCCACTAATATGCAGTACACCTCTTTGTTGTATCATCAGTTTTTTGTGATCTGTTACAAACAATTGGAAGCTATTCCAACCTATAACTGGCCTTAGCAGCAAGGAGCACATGGAAGAGTGACATATATAAAAAAAAACAACAAAAGTTCCCAGCTCACTTACCAGCCAGCTTACAACAAACCGAATTGACCCGCTCTGTTGCAGGTTGGCTGGAAAGAGCTGGGAATTTTTCTTGTATATACTTCAAAGCCTTTTTTTCTAATTCTTCATTTGTACGTAGATAAGGGCATGGGGTTTACATATATTACTAGAATGAACAATGCTTAATGGAAAGTTACATATTAGCAGAAGTGTCCAAAAAAAAATATTGGCACAACTACTTATAATTCACTACCTCACAATATTTTGGCTTAACATGGCAGAACTAAGCTCTTTCTCAAATTCAGCTTTTCCCCAAGAAGAATCTTTCAAAACCAACCTGTAGTGCAATAGCCACCCGGATCAGATCGATGACAACTTCTTCATTGGCCAGTTCGATGGTGAACAGAGCCAAGGCTGTATACAGAAGCTCAAAGTTCTTGTGTACATTGTCCTCCTCCTTACAGCCCAGATATATGTGACGGTAGAGCTGCTGGCCGTGCTAAACACAAAAACAGGCAAACACAAAATTAGAAGTTCATTGTTGTACTGGCCAACATCCCTAGAGTAACAACATATAGCAAAAAGGATCCCTCACTGAACGGGACTTTAATGGCTCAGAGAGTATTTAGTCTAAAAAGGTATTAACTTTATGAAAATTGCATTAAAAAAAAAAAGTATAGAACAATGCAATATATAAAGATTTCCATGTATAGACATTCATGAAAATTCACAAGGATAAAGTATACTTATACTTGTTTGTACATAGTTTAACACAAGCAAAGATCACATAACTAAACGCGTTTCGGAGACACTCGGCTCCTTCCTCAGAGATGGTGGTCCACACTAGCACATTAAGATATTGCCTTAAAAGGTGGAAACTTTTTTTTTTTTTTTTTCCTTACAGAGTTTACTACTGCTTTAAGAAATAGCAGCTGCAGTTATTTCTGTCTCCGCAGGTTCCTTTTAATCAAATGAAATTAAATAAAATTAAAAAAAAAATCATCGCATTTACATTGCATCATATCTCAAGGGAGACAAACAAATTGACTAATTACTATGTGCAGACGTCTCTTTATTTTTGTGGCAAAAAGTGATGGGAGATCCAACCTTTTACTGTTGTCACTGGGACAGGACTAGAGAGAACATCTCATCTTCCAATGAAGACACAGTAAGAACTAAGAAGAGAACTCTCACTTTGGACTAATATGCTGCAATATATTAAATTGGTGTTTTATTGTTTTTAGATACACTTTAAAGAAGAAGTATCACCTAAAACATTCTTAAGCACTCTGTCCCATTTTGATAGGTGCCTTGGACCCATAGCTAGTGTGGTCAACATCACCCCCCCTCCCCCCACTGCTGTCCCATCATGCTACTCTTGAGGTGACAATTAACTAATTAGCATTAATTGTCTCAGGCACCAGACACCTGCCCGACACCAATGCATGTAAAGGAAGGGGTTTTTCAGCAGGACTGCCTGGAAAGCATAAAACACTGACCGACATTATGTTGTATCCTGTGGGGAACTTCCTTACACCAGAGCTAATTACATCAGCGGGCCCAAGATGCGTGGTCACTGCTGAGGGGGAGGTATTAACTGAGCTTCATTGAGCTCCAAAATAGAAACACCCACAAATCGGGCTTCAAACAGGGCAGGAGCTTAAAGGCATTTATGGAAGAGATAAAAATGCCATCTCCAATAGAACTATAGATAACCAAGAGATAAAACGATAATGCTCCCACTCTACAAGACTCTGGTCCGGCCGCACCTGGAGTATACTGTCCAGTTCTGGGCTCCAGTCCTCAGGAAGGATGTACTGGAAATGGAGCGAGTACAAAGAAGGGCAACAAAGCTAATAAAGGGTCTGGAGGATCTTAGTTATGAGGAAAGGTTGCGAGCACTGAACTTATTCTCTCTGGAGAAGAGACACTTGAGAGGGGATATGATTTCAATATACAAATACCGGACTGGTGACCCCACAATAGGGATAAAACTTCTCCGCGAAAGGGCATTTAAAAAGAATCATGGCCATTCACTAAAATTAGAGGAAAAGCGATTTAACCGGAAACTGCGTAGAGGGTTCTTTACGGAAAGAATGTGGAATTCTCTTCCAAAAGCAGTGGTTTCAGCAGGGGGCATAGATAATTTCAAAAAACTATTAGATAAGCACCTAAACGACCACAACATACAGGGATATACAATGTAATATTGACATAAAAGGGCAAACACACAGGTTGGACTTGATGGACTTGTGTCTTTTTAAAACTTTACCAACTATGTATGTAACTGTACAGCGTTTATGTTCTCAAGCAAAAAGAAGCATTGAAAATTAATTTATAGGCCAAAGAGTTGGGTTTTATTCCCCTCTTTAAATACTACTGGGAGTGTTTTACACATTTATTTTTCTTTTGCTTTAAAGTGTGATTAAACCCACATCTATAAAAACTATCAATAAACGGTGTATTACACACTGTTCATACTCCCTCAGTCACTATGAGATTCCTTGATTGTATTCTGCAAAAAACTGGTTGATCCTGTTGCTCTCTATCTCCCCCTTCTGTTCATGTCCCCACTGCAGTTGGGGATTTTTCAAAGAAGTGTAGGAAGCTAGTGCACATGCTTAGTTTTCAGTGTATTTTCAACCCTGAGGATTTCCTCCCTATCACATCTGAACAGCCCATGTGACTATAGAGTCACACATGTGGGGGTATACACAGTGGTAAATGACAGCCCACTCCCTCCCTCCCTCCTCCTCCCTGTCCTCTAGAGCAGCCTTTTTCTTCTGGGGTGCCTTGGCAAAATGCCTAATAATTGCCCAAAAATGTATACAAGCCAGCAGATGGATCAAGCCTGCCTTTTAGTTACGCAAAGCCACGGGTTTTTATTGTGCACCATTTCAAACTTCCAGCCATCGGCATCCCAACAACCAGTGATGTCATTAGTGTTGATAAGAAGGGTGTTGATTGCCTGCACAGCATCCTTGTTTGACCCTCCCCTGCCCCTCTCTGTCAACACTGGGGTCACATTAGCCGAGTGATAGAGAGAAACTGAGGGAGAGGAATACTAGTCAGTAGCAGTGTGCAAAAGTGTATTTACTTTCAAAGAATTAATCACCTCTAACGTTGGGTGTCCCAAGTGTATCAATGCCGCATTATGTAAAACTATTTGAATATTTTTTACATTTTATAGTGGGGTGCTTTGAGACTGTCCATAATTTTAACCACTTAAGGACCGAGCTCCTTTCTGAGATTTGTTGTTTACAAGTTAAAAACTGTTTTGCTAGAAAATTACTTAGAACACCCAAACATTATACATTTTATTTTCTAACACCCTAGAGAATAAAATGGCGGTCGTTGCAATACTTTCTGTCACACCGTATTTGCGCAACGGTCTTACAAGCGCACTTTTTTTTGGAAAAAATACACTTTTTTGAATTAAAAAATAAGACAACAGTAAAGTTAGCTATTTTTTTTTTTATATTGTGACAGATAATGTTAAGCCGAGTAAATTGATACCCAACGTGTCACACTTCAAAAGTGCGGCGGCTCGTGGAATGTCGACAAACTTTTACCCTTAAGAAGCTCCATAGGCGACGTTTAAAAAATTCTACAGGTTGTATGTTTTGAGTTACAGGAGGTCTAGGGCTAGAATTATTGCTCTCACTCTACTGATCGCGGCGATACCTCACATGTGTGGTTTAAACACTGTTTTCACATGCGGGCGCTACTCACGTATGCGTTCGCTTCTGCACGCGAGCTCAGCGGAACGGGCTTCTTCTTATTTTACCTTTTATTTTTACATAAAAATTTTACATTAAAAATTGTGTCACTTTTATTCCTATCACAAGGAATGTAAACATCCCTTGTAATAGAGAAAAAGCATGACAGGACCTCTTAAATATGAGATCTGGGGTCAAAAAAACCTCAAATCTCATATTTACACTAAAATGCAAAAAAAAAAATATATATTTTTTTTCAAATGACAAAAAGGCCCTTTAAGAGCTATGGGCGGAAGTGACATTTTGACGTCGCATGCGCCCTGCAGTGTTATGGAAACAGGTGGGGGGCCATCTTCTCCTCACTCGTCTCCATACCCAGCAAGGAAGATGATCCGATCACCTCCGCCGCTACCGACGGATCTGGGAAGCAGTGGAGGGCACCGGAGAGCGGCGGGAGGAGGGGGGCTCCCCTCTCCCGCCGCCAATAAAAGCGATCTTGCGGCGAACGCACCGCATAGACCACCAGTATCGGAAAACCGGACCGTCCTCTGAAGAGGATACCGGGGTTATGGCAGCTAGCTGCTGCCATAACAAAGATATCCCTCTTCAAAGTTAAGACGTATATCGGCGGGAGGCTGTCTGGAAGTGGTTAAAGGGTGCCTTGACTGAAAAAAGGTTGAAAAACACTGCACTAAACAGCTCTACACAATGGGGGTGGGATATTACATCTTGATGGAGGCTTCACCTCCCTCTTATTCTAAGACACAGGCTGGATTGGCGTGACACAGCCTTTGACTAGCAGAAGTCCGCCCACACCATTGTATTGCCAAAAATAATAAATATTACATTTTAAATATATATGTTTGAAAAATTTAAAACAGTTTATTGACATTATTACATTTTTACTCTGTTCTACAAAGGCTGTTTTTTTTTTTTTTTTGAACATGTGACCAGAAGCAGAGAACTAGAAGCTCCTCCAGCCACTGTTTCCCTACAGACAGGCTGGGAAAGAGCTGGGTCATAGGACAGCTGTATATCGATTAGGAATAAAGGTAATTCGATTTCTTTTTTTTTTTTTTCTATAAAAATAATTAGTGCCATCATTCCCATACAGAAAGAGAAAATGTAAATTAAACTGTGTGCGTTTAGTATGACCTTAATGTACATTATTTTTTTGCAGTCATCAGTTCAAGGTTTGTGGAGATCACATTCACATGCTTATTGGGAGTTTATATGAATTAAAAAAAAAAAAAAAAAAAAGAAAGAAAGAAAAATAAAAGCACAAAGGCAAAAAATAAATAAAATATTTACCAAGAAGATTATAAGAACTGGCCTTAAAATTCAATAGCGGGAAAGGGCAATCGTATGCATTGTAATGGAAAACCAGACTTCAATCAATTTGCAGCGTAAATAGGCATTTTATGAGAAAGGAATTTTTAGGGAATAAATATGAGACACAGAGAGAAGAAAGTAATAATGGGCTTTAAAGGCATGAATAAATAAAATCTGTGATGTGCTGTCCTTATTCCTTTACCAATGGGATTGATAGCCCTCTATTTTTTTTTTAAATCACCTGTCATTTATAGAAAAGAGGTCGTCATTTACCAAGCTTCCCAATCTGAGGTTTGTCAGGAGGACTAATGTGTCTGAGTATTGGGGGGCTGTGGCTCCAAAGGACCGCTCAAGGTCACCCAATAGGTCTAACATTTCTAGTTTTATTAAATAGGAACTACATTTATAAATGTAAAAATAAATTTTACAAACAATTCCCAACTTTTCTTAAAAAAAAAAAATTGACATTTTTTAATTTGTGAACTGCTCAAGACCAATTGATCTGAGGGCAAATATACTTTATAATTTAATAACATAGAAGAAGCTATAAAAATGAAGTTGTGCAGTTGACGCCAGGTGACTCCAGGAGAGAGAGGATTCAGTCATATTGCAGAGGGAAAGCCTTCAAGCCCTGTTGACCTGAATGATGTGTACTCAGAATGACATTAATTTGTCAATGCTTCAGAGTAACAGATGTAAGACTTCTTCCTGTGGCTTTCAGCTCTCTGGCCAATTTCACATTGAGCTGACTTAAAAGGACATCCTAATAACATTTGGACTTCAACGAGAGTCAAATATGCTTTTCTATATTAAAGTCAAGAAGATCAGTTGACTGGCTTTAAAACTTTTCATGACTAGAGGACATTAAAGCCTAGATGATTGGGTCACATTTGGCAGTGTTGGTGTGCGTTGGTTGAGTATAACTTGCATACCTAAAAAGTTTGTATATATATATATATATATATATTTTTTTTTTTTTTTAAGTACGTTTAGAAATTTTTTTTATTTGACAAGCCATATTAATGAACATCCTGCTTTTTAAAAGACTGTTGATATATACACTTTGTTTTTGTTTTGTTTGTTTTTTTTAGGTACACCTTGCTAGTACTGGGTTGAACCCCCTTTTGCCTTCAGAACTGCCTTCATTCTTCGTGGCAGAGATTCAACAAGGTGTTGGAAACACTCCTCAGAGATTTTGGTCCATAGTGACATGATATCATCACACAGTTGCTGTAGGTTTGACGGTTGCACATCCATGATGAGCATCTTCCATCCCACCACATCCCAAAGGTTCTCTATTGGATTGAGATCTGGTGAATGTGAAGGCCATTGGAGTACAGGGACCTCATTGTCCAGTGGTGAAATGATTGGAGCTTTGTGACATGGTGCATTACCCTGCTGGAAGGAACCATCAGAAGATGGGGACACTGTAGTCATAAAGGGATGGACATGGTCAGCAACAATACTCCAGTAGGCCGTGGCGTTTAAACGAAGCTCAATTGGTACTAAGGGGCCCAAAGTGTGCCTTGAAGATATCCCCCACACCATTACACCACCACCAGCCTGAACCATTGCTATAAGGCAGGATGGATCCATGCTTTCATGTGTCTTACACCAAATTCGGACCCGACCATCTGAATGTCGCAGCTAAAAATCGAGATGACTCAGACCCGGCAACATTTTTCCAATCTTCTATTGTTTTGGTGAGCCCGTGCGAATTGTAGCCTCAGTTTCCTGTTCTTAGCTGAAAGGAGTGGCGCCCGGTGTGGACTTCTCCTGCTGTAGCCCAACTGCTTCAAGGTTTGATGTTTTATGCATTCAGAGATGGTTCCAGCATCTGCAACCCGCACGGCCGATTTCCCCTCTGTCAGGGCTGGGCTCAGCCCTTCCTTCTCTAAGCTGGCCGCTCAGCTGTCGGCTAATTACCAGCTCCTATCTCTCCACAGTGACTCACCTGTTGATGATATCCTGCTCTTCAGTCCTGCCTACTTAAGCCGTCCAGCCCAGAGGATCTCTGCTTTCGCCTTGGTCAACATCACAGAGCCTATCTCCTGCGTTCCTGTTTAAAGACTTGCTTTGCTGACATCCCTTCTGGCTCCAGATCCTGCTTGCTGTTTCACTACATTGATCCCTGACTTCTGGCTTGGCTGACTATCCGTTCCGGTTACTGAACTTTGGCTATGTTTTGACTACGTTTGTTCTTTTTAATTTTATTAT
This sequence comes from Aquarana catesbeiana, assembly GCF_042186555.1. Classification (NCBI taxonomy): domain Eukaryota; kingdom Metazoa; phylum Chordata; class Amphibia; order Anura; family Ranidae; genus Aquarana; species Aquarana catesbeiana. The sequence continues at coordinate 616,662,545 of NC_133328.1, read as the reverse complement.
TAAAAAAAAGTGTGATTTAACTGTACTTCTGTCTCAGTACGATTTCATGGTTTCTGACACCCCCTCTCTGTGGGATCCTCTCCCTGAACCCGCTGTCACAAATTGAATACAGCGCTGCTGTGCGTGGCTCCGCCCATACGGCCGCGTCATTCATTCAGTTTACTGTGAACGGATAGACTACAAGTACTGTCATGCATTGCGGCTGCCGGCTTGAAGTTCCTAATGAACTACGAGTATGCTGGTGAGCGCTCTGGAAGTTCATTGATTCCGGAGGGAAAAGGCAGGCAGCTATCCCGAGAGTCCAAGGAGCCTGAGATTGCACCCGTGATCTGCTGATCGCAGTTGTAATGCTCTGCATGCTCCTTAGGAAAAAAAAATAATTATAATAAATGCACAGTTATTTATTTTTAGCTGCAGAAAACGTGCATTTATTTTTTATATATATTTTTTAATTTAGCTTTTAATGCTAATGATAAATGTTTTAGTGGCTTCTCAAAGGGAATTTGGCGACACGCTGAGATTTTGAGATTCTGCATTCATCAATATGCAGATTTATGAAAAAAAACCCCCAAAAACTACACTAGGTAGGACTCCTAGCCACAGTTACTGATAGCATGAGCACCTGTGACCTGCAAGAATGAATGCCTTTCTTTTGTAATTGTCAAACATTTCAAGAGGGGACTGGATAACCCTACGAGCCAAAAGCCTTTAAATATATAGCATGCTTTTATATGCATATTAATAAACTATACTGCACAGATGGGACCTGGCAAGGATAACCTTCGTACTCTGAATCATTAATCTTCCACTGATAACTGAGGAGGTGAGCTGAAAAGTTTATTGTTGCTTGATTGGTGCATTTTTTTAAAGAATAATCTTACAATAACACCAAGTTTACAAGAAAATTGCATCATTTTTGGCTTTGAGTTTAAAGAGGAAGTAAACTTCCACGTATTGCTTGTACCGATAAGGCTTACCTACAGGTACTGTAAAATATCTCCTAACCGTGCGCTGGGGAAGAGATATTTATTGTATATGCAGCCGATTTACCTAATCGGCGCATGCGTTCTGAAGGAACGGCCACCCGTGCTGTTTCTTCAGAACCCTGTGCCGTGAAGTCACATGGCTCTGGCCAGTCACACAGCTGGAGTCCATGGACCTGGAAGGAACACGAGCGAAGATGGATGCGGCCTCCAGCCGTGATGACGAGGGCTTCTTTTGCAGGTACCTTTAACATAATATACTGGTATGCGATGTAGACATAGGGGGGAAATTGCTGCACTAAACCGCCCTGTGTAAAGCTGCGGATATAAAATGTATAATAAAAAAAAAAAAGCGTACTCTCTTTCAATAAATGTATCTTGGGAAGTAATATTTTGCTGGCCATCCTCTATAAAACTCTGCCTGATATATTGTATTGTTTTTCAAAAATGAATTTTGGTGGCTCAAGCAAACCACACAGAGCACTATGACTGTGTGAACTCAGACATAGTTACATAGTTAGTCAGGTTGAAAAAAGACACAAGTCCATCTAGTTCAACCAAAAAAAAAAAAAATACAATCCCATATACACAATCCTATTACCCACAGTTGATCCAGAGGAAGACGAAAAATCCCAGCAAAGCATGATCCAATTTGCTACAGCAGGGAAATAGCAGACATTGTGTCATTCATTTTAACCACTTCAGCCCCGGAAGATTTGGCTGCTCAATGACCAAGCCAATTTTTTGCGATATGGCACTGCGTCGCTTTAACTGACAATTTTGCGGTCGTGCTACGATGTACCCAAACAAAATTGACGTCCTTTTTTTCCCACAAATAAAGCTTTCTTTTAGTGGCATTTGATCTCTGCGGTTTTTTGCGCTATAAACAAAAATAGAGCGACAATTTTGATAAAAACACAATATTTTGTACTTTTTGCTGTAATGAATAGCGTCAATTTTTTTTAAAAAAAGAAAATTTTTTCCTCAGTTTAGGCAGATATGTATTCTTCTACATATTTCTGGTAATAAACAAAAATCGCAAAAAGCGTATATTGATTGGATTGCGCAAAAGTTATATTGTCTACAAAATAGAGGATAGATTTATGGCATTTTTATTATTTTTTTTACTAGTAATGGCAGCGATCTGCGATTTTTATTGGGACTGCCACATTATGGCGGACACATCGGACACTTTTGACACATTTTGGGTTATACAGCGATCAGTGCTAGAAAAATGCACTGATTACTGTATAAATGTCACTGGCAGGGAAGGGGTTAACACTAGGGGGCGATCAAGGGATTAACTGTGTTCCCTGTGTGTGTTCTAACTGTGGGGGATGGGACTGACTATAGAAGATGAGAGATTGTGGTTCCCAGCTCGTAGGAACTCACAATCTCTCTCTCCTCACAGAACTGGGATGTGTATGTGTACTCACACACACGTCCCTGTTCTGCCTCTCGTGCCCGCGATCGCTCATAGCCGGCAGTCATCGCGACTGCCGGTCACGAGCATCGGCACGCCTGCTTACCCCCTTAAAGGGACCGATGAATAGCTACAACGGTTTGCGGGATCGTGCCGACCTGCCGCAGTATAAAGACGGTGGCTGGTCGGCAAGTGGTTAAAAATATGTGACTGTCATTGAGAATGTAAACCAACTCTGTATATAAAGGCCCCCCCCCAAATATGAAATGCCCCAGGTCCCCCCCAAGGTCAAAATTTGTCTCTAGGTTGGATTCAGTGTCCAGGCAACAGCTTGGTAAGCCAGTGCTGCAGGGGAAGTATACAAGCAAGAAGGTGTGTGGGCTGGAACAGACCGAGGAACAAAGCAAGATACCAGATATGTTGATCAACTTTCAATACCCTCACAGTACCTATAGCTGCAATCCTTTTGTTTTAAGAAATATAAATGGTGGGTGGGTCAGACCCAAGAAAATGAGGGGTTAACTATTCACTGACTCACCAAGTTTGGTGTGGTCTATGCCAAAACAAGGAACCAATAAGGTTTAGGGAGGCAATTTAGCAACAAAATTCCCTCCATCTTCTGGTTCCGGATTGATAGAGGTATGTGCTGTGCATTTTCCTGAGGTCATGACAACATTTATTTTCTTTTTGTGTTTATGTATTCTTGCATATATTTGTTAAATTTCTTCATGTTAGAGCTGGATTATTATGGTGGTCTCACACTATCCCCCGAGGAAGCCATCACTGGTGAAACATGTTGGGAATCAACACCCACCTGTGACCACCTTTTCCTTCTCCTTTGGGCTGCCAGCAACCCAATACTTGTATTGTATATGCTCTATTATTGATTTTAACTATTTCCATATATTTTGTTTCTTTTTCGCTTTTGTTTCTTGTACCAATAAAAATAAATTATTTTTCCTCAATTTGTTATGATTCTCAGTTGTTGATAGCACCGTTATAATCCCACTTCTCTATATTTACAGAGTAGTACATAAGGTGGAGACCTAAACAAAGGCTGGCTGGATTGAATTGCCTTCAGTTGACACGCTGCTTCCCAAATGAAGACAAATCCACAACACTGACTGAAGATATACATCAGATCTCTGGCAGAAGCCAGTTTCGGGAGATATAGACTGGACAGTTTAGGACTTACCTTCTTAGTAAAGCTCACGTCTTGCCTGCTGATTTTGTCCCGTTTTATCTTGATGTCGCCGACATCAGGAATTATTCTGAGAAAACAAAAACACAGCAAAATTTTTACCTTAATCATGTTTGAAAGGGTCTATCTTTGTTAGAAAGTTAAAAAAAAAAAAATAGGATTTTTGTACTCACTGTAAAAACCTTCTTGGAGTACATTGAGGAGGCACAGGAAGTCCTAAACCTTGAGGTTATACAGGAGGATTGAAGGCTGGCAAACAAGAAAAAGTGCAGGCCAGCCCAGGATAACCCATAATACTACAATAGCATGCATCAGTTTTGTAGCAAAAGCTTGTGGCTCTCCCAAGAAAATTATTTTACAGTTAGTACAACAATCCTATTTTTTTTTTTTTTCAATATTGAGGGATACGTGAAATCTTAAACCTTTATGGCATTCAGAAGGAGTGTCCAAGAAAAAAAAAAAAAAAAAAAAAGGAGAACCGGGACTGGCTGCAGCCCAAAGAGCTGCCTCAAGGATATGATGCCTGAAACTGGCATATATGCTGAAGCATTTATTTGGTAGAATGTAGAGAGTATATGAAAGCCCAAATCTAGTATTCAAAGTAGAGTGCGCATTGGCAGGAAAGAGCAAAACCCAATCCTTGAGACCATAAGCATGAATAATGATTTGAGCCACCTAGAGTGAATGGAATGAGACAGCCCGGTATTATCTGCCGTTCTAACTCTATACATTTTGAGAGCCTCTATAGTAGGAGCACATATATAACTAGAAAAGGTACAATTTCTGGGGAAATTGTGAAAAGTGTTCTTGCCTCTACAACTGGAGTGGGCGGAGCAACTGGGTGGAGTGGCTTGAGTAACTGTTGTGTGGTTGGAGTGGCTGGAGTAACTGTGAAAAGTGTTAAAATGCTTAATATTTTAAAAAGTATAAATAGTAGTAAAAAAGTTGAAGTCTCATCATTAGCTGAAAGAGTTGAACATTTTTTCAAAAATGATTTTTTTTTTTCAAAAATATTTTTTTTTCCAAAAATGATTTTATTTTTATTTTTTTCAAAAATTTTTTTTTTTTCAAAAATATATATATATATTTTTTTAATTATTTTTTTTTTCAAAAATATATATTTTTTTTACATGGGGTGGTCATAATGTTTTGGCTGATCATGGGGTTGTCAGCTTTTGTCACCTCCCACTCTAGTTTTGAACATTTCGCCATTCATTCCTATGGGACCAATTTCGCTGCAAAAACGTCATTTCATGGACCATTCGGCAAAACATTCCACAAAGTAATAACACACCAATCGGGAACAATCCGCTCGTTTCGGTATATTATTTGTCTCTGTAGTGTGAAAACTGTGGGAGGAGTCTACAAGCATTATCAAGTCTAGCAGATGAAGTCACATGCATTTGGAGTGTCTCAGCATCTTGTGTTTACAACCACTGTTTCCTAGCAACGCTCATGCCCTGTTTATGCTTCCCAAATACTGCTTCATCAAAACTGCCCCATCAGAATTACCCCATCAAAACTGCCCCATCATATTCCTCTATTATAAATCAGTACATGGTGTGTCTGTCCCCTCCCCCGGGCTCTGTAATCAGCTGAGATGCTCCAGCCACCTTCCCCCCTGTGTATAACAGAAGCTTTGGTAACCATGGCAACAAAACAAACACTAACAGTACACTCTGATTAATGGCTAAAATTTCCTGAAATGACCTCTAAACAAATGGCCGTATTTTAAAAACTATACATCCTACAGCGAAGATCTTTATATTGTGAGAATCACAAGACCCAGACCTAGATTTTGATGTAGAGTATGTCTCTGAAATATTAAAAATGAAGGCACAGTCGCAGTTTAGAAATTGCCCTTCAAATTTGGAGGGGGCTAGAGTGTAGTTTCAATGAATGTCAATGGACGGCGTGAGTTGCAAACAAATGGTCATATTGTGAAAACTATCAGGACTATGGCTTAGCCGTGGACATGTTTAGTGGCAGCAGGGATAGCTGAACGTTTTGATATAAGATTTGTGTAGGTGGGCTTGAAAATGAGGGAGTGGCGGCAGTTTAGAAATCATGTTCTGATTTTCCAGCTTTTGTCATCTCCCACTCTAGTTTCCCCATTCATTCCTATGGGACCAATTTCACCGCAAAAACAACGATATTTCGTGAACCATTCGGCGAAACGTTCCACAAAGTAATAGCACACCATTCGGGAACAATCCGCACGTTTCGGTATATTACTTGTCTATGTAGTGTAAAAACTGTGGGAGGAGTTAGGGTGGTAAATTTGGCTATAATAATAAGAATAATATATATGTGAGATAACAGTAAGTGGTCTTGCTATGCAAGAACACTTAATAATGGATAGATTAATCGCAGGTGAGCCTGGAGGGAACCCACTCCTCCTTAGAAGGCACAGGGGGCGCACTAAAAACCCAGCAAATAGCACAATGGACTATAGTGTCCAGTGTGCCCCCCCACTAAATAGCCAACGGTACAAACAAACTGCAACTCCTCCAGCCGATAACTGGCCTTAACAGCAAGGAGCACATGGAAGGGAAAAATCCACTGCCATGGTGCTATTTACTGGGTGTCCAGTGCGTCCCTGTGCCTTTAACCACTTAATTCCCGGAAGGATTTACCCCCTTAACCACTTGCCGACCACCGCACACACATATACGTCGGCAGAATGGCACAGGCAGGCAAATGGGCGTACCTGTACGTCCCATTGAATTTGCCGCCTAGCGGGCGCGCACCGCAGGATCGTGCCCGCGGGTCCCAGGAACTCGATGTTCTCCGGCGGCCCGCAATTGCGGCGAGGAGAGGCAGAACGGGAAGATGCCAATGTAAACAGGGCATTTCCCTGTTCTGCCTAGCAACATGACAGGGATCTACTGCTCCCTGTCATCGGGAGCAGTGATCTCTGTCATGTTCTAGTGAGAGACAATCCCCCCTACAGTTAGAATCACTCCCTAGAACACACTTAACCCCTTGATCGCCCCCTAGTGGTTAACCCCCTTCCCTGCCAGTGTCATTTATACAGTAATCAGTGGCTATTTGTAGCTCCGATCGCTGTATAAATGACAAAATGGTCCCAAAATAGTGTCAAAAGTGTCCGATAGAGCTTTCTTTTGGTGGCATTTGATCACCTCTGCAGTTTTTATTTTTTAGCACTATAAACAAAAAAAAGGCCGACAGTTTTGAAAAAAAATAAAAAATAAAAACAATCATTTTTACATTCTGCTATAAAACACAGCCAATAAAAATATGTAAAAAAATTTAAATCTCTTCATCAATTTAGGCCAATATGTATTTTGCTACATATTGCTGGAAAAAAAAAATCCCAATAAGCGTATATTGATTGGTTGGGGCAAAAGTGATCCCGTCAACATACTATGGGATAGATTTTGGGACTTTTTTTTTTACCATTTACTAGTAATGGCAGCGATCAGCAATTTTTAGTGGGACTGCGATATAGTGGCGGACAAATTGGACACTAAGTGACACTTTTTGGGGACCAGTGACAGCAATACAGTGCTAAAAAAAATAAATAAATGCACTGACACTGCATAAATGACACTGGCAGGGAAAGGGTTAACATCAGGGTGGATAAAGGGTTAAATGTGTTCCCTCACTGTGTTCTAACTGTGTGGGGGTTGTTGACACTAGACAAGGAGAGAGATCCGTGTTCCCAATTAGTAGGAATCACAGATCTCTCTTTCTCTGTGACAGAACGACGGTCTGCCTTGTCTTGGCAGACCACCGTTCTGTCATTCCCCCAAACGGCCGCCAGACCCGCTTATTGGCTCCCGATGTGTCCAATCACTGGGTGAAACAACGTACCTGGCCGTGTATATGATTTATGTGAAAAAATTATGGCAATTAACACTTCTCTGTTTAGTATCACCAGTTGGGCTTTTACCTCTGCGGACTTTAACCCCTTAGCGTCGACCGTACACAAATATGTGGCCTTGGCTTGAAGGGGTTATACCGGAGCATGAACTGCAGTTGCAGGCATCACCGCGGTACCGTTTTTTTAGAGCAGCCAGTCGGCTCTTTAGGGATAACAACTGATGCGGCTTAAAGCTGCTCGGCTGTTATCCCAAAAGGAGCGGGAGGGGACACCCCCCCCCCCCCCTCCTGCCACCTTCCGCCGCTCTTCCCAGGCCTCCCGTTCCACGATCCGGCACTTCCGCCAGCTAGAGTGAGACTGGAATAAAGCCAAAGAATGGCTTTGTTACAGTCTCCTATGTAAACACACAGAAGTGACGTCACTACGTCATTTGCGGTTTACTCGGCTGCCAATAGCGCCCGATTTAAAAAAAAAATTACAGTATTCAGAATCGCCGTTTTTGGCGATCTGAATACTTTGAAGTGCAAAGGAGGGATCGGGGGTCTTTTAGATATTGTGGCGATCCCTACATAAAGAGTACCTGTCACCACCTATTACTATCACAAGGGATGTTTGCATTCCTTGCGACAGCAATAAAAGTGATCAGAATTTTTTATTTATTTTTTTTAAAGTGACAATGTAAAAAAAAAAAAAAGAAAATAAATAAGAAATGTTTTTTTTTTTTTTTTTAAAGCGCCCCCATCCCTGTGAGCTCACGCAGCAAAGAAAACGCATGCCTAAGTCTTGCCCGCATATGTAAACGGTGTTCAAATCACCGCAATTGTTAGAGTAAGTGTAATAATTATAGCAAAAGACCTCCTCTGTATCTTCAACCTGGTAACCGTTACATTTTTTTTTAAAGCATTGCCTGTGGAGATTTTGAGGTACCGTAGTTTGTCGCCTTTCCATGAGTGTGTGCAATTTCAAAGCATGACATGTTAGGTATCTATTTACTCAGCGTAACATCTTTCACATTATACAAAAAAATTGGGCTAACTTTACAGTTTCATTTTTTTTTTTTTTAGTTCATGAAAGGGTTTTTTTTCCTCAAAAAAAAAAAAAAAGTGCGTTTGAAAGACCACTGTGCAAATACCATGTGACATAAAATATTGCAACAATCACCATTTTATTCTCTAGGGTCTCTGCTAATAGATATATATCTATATAGATATACATCTATCTATATATCATTTTCTAGTAAAAAATAAATATTTTAACTTGTAAGCAACAAAATGTCAGAAATAGGCTTAGGCGTGAAAGAGTTAAAATAGGTGTATTGCTACTGTGTTTCTCTGAAAATAAAACCGGGTCTTATATTAATTTTGGCTACAAAAAACACACTAGGGCTTATTTTCAGGGGATGTCTTATTTATTTATGGTATGTACAATAATCTACGTTTATTCAAATACAGTCATTGTGACAATCTTAAAATGATTAAAAAAAACCCTAAAAAAAAAAAAATTATATATCTTGATCCTTTAAAGCATGATAGACAGAACAGTGCTTGTGCTGCGTCATTTACCCCTCTCTATGTTCTAAAAAAAACTGGATCAAAACAGGAAAATGTTTTTAAAAAAGTTCCTGTGTCCTCTGTCTTCTCTCCCCCTGCCAGCTCAGGAGTCAGCATTGTGGCATTCTGTAATCCCAAAAATAAACCTTGGTTAAAGTCCTTGTAAAATGATGTAATCCGTTTTGTAAAAAGATTACATAATGTGCAGTGTGTCTCCTTATGTAACTTTATTGTGGAAAATACCTTATTTACAGCGCCACTGTGCACTCATGTGACCCGCCGGAGCTCTTCTTCCCCGCTCCGAACACTGCAGAGGGAGGGGCCGCTGACGTCAGCTGGGAGGAGAAGTTTTCCGGCGGGTCACGTGAGTGCCCAGCGGAGCTGTAAATAAGGTATTTTTAACAATAAAGTTACAAAAGGAGACACACTACACCCTATATAATCTTTTTACAAAACAATTAGATGTTTTGACAACAACTTTAACTAGGGCTTATATTGCAGCCACTCCCAAAAATAGCGCTAGGTCTTATTTTTGGAGTAGGTCTTATTTTCGGGGAAACAGGGTAGTAGGGGTGAAAAGAAGGAGCCCAGGGGTGTCCTCACACCCCTTTAGACATATTCCAACTCACTCTAGTTATCTGAACTCAGAAGGCAGAGTTTTGGTCTCTTGACCCTTTAATGGTGCCTCAGTGTCATGCACAGTTGAATGAAGTGTGATAGTATGGAGAGGGCGGACACATTTGGAAGCATATATGTAGACAAAAAAATAAATAAATAAATAAAAAATAAAATATATGTAGACAAAAAAAAAAAAATAAATAAAAAATATATGTAGACAAAGACTCACCCAAGCTCTACTGCACAATTGTAAAGTAATATCGGTAAAGATCGGTGCTCAGGCTTGTCCGTGAACATCAAAATAGCAAGAAATGCCTGCACCACCATTGCTTCTTCTTACAAATCTTTATTGTGCAATAACATCAATGCTAAATCTATAATACTAACGCGTTTCGGCCAGAGCCTTCCTCATAGCATAGAGGTTTACAATAAAAATCAAGTTTATATAGACAAAGATATCCATTCCTCCATTTGGGAACATAGATGACTTTACACATTCCTAGGTGCCCAAGCAGATCTATGAAGTTATATATCTTCTCCTCCAGGCGCCTGCCTTCCCGATGCTCGCTAGCGGTTTATTAGAACAGGTTTAAAAAAGGCAGAAAACTGATAAAGCCGCACACCTTGAAAACTGCAAAATATGCAAATGAATCTGCAAACAATGAAAAGAAATGTTTCTAGAAATGACATTTTCTCTTCGGGCTCATCACAGATTCATGCTGCACCCAGAGAACAGGCAGTTCTACAGGAAAATCGGCAGTCGGCCTGGTATTAAATATTATCACTTAATTACAGCTATGTTCAGCAATTGCGCTGCATTTTCAATCTTCTGTGATGAAAACTGTCAAAATAATTATAAGCCATCATTTCTATGGCACAATATTTGCAGGAAAAAAAGCGTTTTCTGCTAAACAAAAACACAATTACATACTTAATTAGGATAACTATGCGGCAGATAAGCTTTCTATAGCAGCATAGAATACTCAGGGATTTGAAATAGGAACATGTACAAGGGAACTACTATTGCTGTCCTGCTTATGAAAATACTAGTTTCCTGGCTTCTTGTTCATGGAGTCTCTGACTTGGAAACAATATGCAGAACAGGAAAGCCAGAGAGAAGTTATGGTTGCATTAAATTGGTTTTAAACCCTCACATACAGTGCCTTGCAAAAGTATTCACCCCCCCCCCCCCCCCCCCCCCGGATTTTTACCTATTTTGTTACATTACAGCCTTTAGTTCAATGTTTTTTTTAATCTGAATTATATGGGACGGTTCAGAACACAATAGTCTAAGTTGGTGAAGTAAAATTAGAAAAATATTTACATAAAACTATTTTTCAGAAATAAAAAAACTGATAATTGGCATGTGCGTATGTTCACCCCCTTTGTTATAAAGCCCATAAAAAGCTCAGGTGCAACCAATTACCTTCAGAAGTCACATAATTAGGGAAATGATGTCCACCTGTGTGCAATCTAAGTGTCACATGATCTGTCATTACATATACACACGTTTTTGAAAGGCCCCAGAGGCTGCAACACCTAAGCAAGAGGCACCACTAACCAAACACTGCCATGAAGACCAAGGAACTCTCCAAACAAGTAAGGGACAATGTTGTTGAGAAGTACAAGTCAGGGTTAGGTTATACAAAAATATCCAAATCTTTGATGATCCCTAAGAGCACCATCAAATCTATCATAACCAAATGGAAAGAACACGGCACAACAGCAAACCTGCCAAGAGACGTCCGCACACCAAAACTCACGGACCGGGCAAGGAGGGCATTAATCAGAGAGGAGCACAGAGACCTAAGGTAACCCTGGAGGAGCTGCAGAGTTCCACATCAGAGACTGGAGTATCTGTACATAGGACCACAATAAGCCGTACGCTCCATAGAGTTGTGCTTTATGGCAGAGTGGCCAGAAGAAAGCCATTACTTTGAGCAAAAAACAAAATGGCACGTTGTGAGTTTGCGAAAAGGCATGTGGGAGACTCCCAAAATGTATGGAGAAAGGTGCTCTGGTCTGATGAGACTAAAATTGAACTTTTTGGCCAGCAAAGAAAACACTATGTCTGGCGCAAACGCAACACATCACATCACCCAAAGAACACCATCCCCACTGTGAAACATGGTGGTGGCAGCATCATGCTGTGGGGACGTTTTACAGCAGTCGGGACTGGGAAATTGGTCAGAGTTGAGGGAAAGATGGATGGTGCTAAATACAGGGATATTCTTGAACAAAACCTGTAGCACTCTGTGTGTGATTTAAGGCTAGGACGGAGGTTCACCTTCCAGCAGGACAATGACCCCAAACACACTGCTAAAGCAACACTTGAGTGGTTTAAGGGAAACATGTAAATGTGTTGGAATGGCCTAGTCAAAGCCCAGACCTCAATCCAATAGAAAATCTGTGGTCAGACTTAAAGATTGCTGTTCACAAGTGCAAACCATCCAACTTGAAGCAGTTGTCAGAAAGCAGGGAGCTGCAATTACACACTGCAGAGCTCAGCGAGGTTAGCCGATTGGGGAGAAGGAACACACCCCCCTGTACCCAGCACACAGGAACAGGGCTGAGGAGGTCAATCCCAGGCTGTGTTGATGGAGGCACCCCCCCCCCGTCACAATTTTTTCTCTTTGTGTCCGAAAAACGTGTCAGAGGTGACTCATGCTGATAGCAGAGGAAGGAGGCAGCAGACAGAAATGACACTCACACACTATAGACAGAGCACGGGTGCTCAACCTGTGGGCCTCCACCTGGTGCAGAACTACAAGTCCCATCATGCCTCTGCCTTTAGGAGTCATGCTGTTAACTGTCACACTTGCAATGCCTCATGAGACTTGTAGTTCCTCAACAGCTGGCGGGCCACAGGTTGAGCACTTATGCTATAGAGCAGTGACAGCAAACCTTGGCCCCCCCAGCTGTATTGGAACTACATTTCCCATGATACTCAACGACACTGCAGAGTGCAAAAGCATCATGGGAAATGTAGTTCCAAAACATCTGGGGTGCCAAGGTTCGCCATCACTGCTAGAGGGATATGCTTTGTTCATATTGCATGCCTGAGGTTTACAACCACTTTAACTAAACTGGAAAAATGTGTCTAATCTAGTTTAAATTGATTGTAAAGTCTCATTTAAAAAAAAAAAAAAGAAGAACAACAAACATGGTATACTTACCTGCTCTATTGCAGTGGATATACACAGGGCAGCCTGGATCCTCCTCTTTTCGGGTCCCTCTTTGCCTCTCCTGGCCCTTCCCTCCTGTCGAGCCGAGCTGCAGCTCCGTGTGTCCATTCAGACATGGAGCTGACATTCAGCCTCGCCCCCCCCCCCCCCCACTCCGATTGGCTAACTGACTTTGATTGACAGCTACGGGAGCCAATGACGCCGCTGCTGTGTCTCAACCAATCAGGAGGAGAGTTCCGGACGGCCGAGGGACTCATGCACATCGCTGGAGAGAGTTGGGGCTTAGGTAAATATTAGGGGGTGCTGAGGAGGTTGCTACACACAGAACACTTTTCATCTTAATGCATAGAATGCATTAAGACAAAAAACCTTCTGCCTTTACAACTGCTTTAAAGTACTTCTAGTTCACCACAAGATGAGGGCTATGAAGAAAGTTGTGTCATGGCTGCACCCATAAGGGGAAGTCTGCATGGCGCCTTTCATTTATATATGTATATTAAAAGCAGAGAACGTGAGGCTGCTCACATGGGAGCACAGCATGGGAGCACAGCATGGGGGCGTCATCCTATGAGATCTGGAATACCCACCATTCCCTGGAATCTCACCAGTAGGATGAAGGTGTCATTTCCTGCATTCAAGAAGCCGGAGGTGAGGTAAGTATATTTAGTAACTTTTTTTTTTTTTTTTTTTACCTTTAATGGTGCCAAATTAGTATGAAGGAGGCATCCTGAACTATTATGCAGGCCTTGCTTTTTACTGTAAGATCCATATTAACCACTTCATGACCAAGCTATAGCCAAAAGACGGCTACAGCGTGGCTCTGTTGTCCCTGGACATCCTCCCAGAACCACGCCCCCCTGGGTGCGCATCCGGCACGCTCTGTGAATGAGGTACAGGGCCAATCACCATATGTCCAATCGCAGCTGATCACAATGAAAAAAGATTTGCCGGTTATCGGCACTACGTTCTTCATTCGTTCTATGTTCTTCCTGTCACAGCGAGAGGAGAGGAGAGTCGGTAACCAGCAAGTTTGACAGGGGACATGTACACAGATAATCAGGGCAGCCCCATCAGTTCAGCAGTGCTGCCTCATCAGTGCAGCCCCATCAGTGCAGCCCCATCAGTGCAGCCCCATCAGTGCAGCCCCATCAGTGCAGCCCCATCAGTGCAGCCCCATCAGTGCAGCCCCATCAGTGCAGCCCCATCAGTGCAGCCCCATCAGTGCCGGCCGCATCAGTGGAGCCCCCTCAGTGCAGCCCCCTCAGTGCCGGCCGCATCAGTGGAGCCCCCTCAGTGCAGCCCCCTCAGTGCAGCCCCCTCAGTGGAGCCCCCTCAGTGGAGCCCCCTCAGTGCAGCCCCCTCAGTGCAGCCCCCTCAGTGCAGCCCCCTCAGTGCAGCCCCCTCAGTGCAGCCCCCTCAGTGCAGCCCCATCAGTGCAGCCCCCTCAGTGCAGCCCCCTCAGTGCAGCCCCATCAGTGCAGCCCCATCAGTGCAGCCATCATTTGCAAATTTTTAGAACAGAAACTAAAAAATCTTTGCCATTTTTTAGTTTGTTTACCAAAAAATAAAAAACCCAGTGGTGATTAAATACCACCAAAATAAAGCTCTGTCTCAAAAATGATAAAAATATCATATGGTTACAGTGTTGCATGACCGCGTTAACGGTCATTCAAAGTGCGATAGCACTGAAAGCCAAAAATTGGCCTGGGCAGTAAAGGGATGAAAGTGCCGGGTATTGAAGTGGTTAAAGGACTCTGTATGCTAAATATACTTGTGTGCATTTAGTAACTCTAATCCTGCAAAAGAAAATGACCAGAGGTTAGCAAGTCGGCTTTAATCGGTGGGGTACCTGATGCCTCGCAGCTTGGCTCTGTTGTCATGGCGATCTATAAGATTGTGCAAAATCTCTAGTACTAGCTGGCGCAGCTCCAAATCTTCCATCAGAGATGGCGAGAGCAGAGGATCCAGAATCGGGCAGGGCAGCGCTGCTGCTATGCTCTTTGCTTTATAGCCTGAGGTCACCTGTCAAGAAAAGCGAAATCATTTACAATATACCCAAATAAACCAAAGAACCGCTAAAAGTTTAAAGTGATTGTAAAGTCTAGTTTAACCACTTGAGCCCCGGACCATTATGCTGCCTAAGGACCAGAGGTCTTTTTCCAATTTGGCACTGCGTCGCTTTAACTGCTAATTGCGCGGTCATGCAATGCTGTACCCAAACGAAATTTGCGTCCTTTTCTTCCCACAAATAGAGCTTTCTTTTGATGGTATTTGATCACCTCTGCGGTTTTTATTTTTTGCGCTATAAACGGAAAAAGACCGAAAATTTTGAAAAAAAATGATATTTTCTACTTTTTGTTATAAAAAAAATCCAATAAACTAAATTTTAGTCATACATTTAGGCCAAAATGTATTCGGCCACATGTCTTTGGTAAAAAAAATGTCAATAAGCGTATATTTATTGGTTTGCGCAAAAGTTATAGCGTCTACAAACTAGGGTACATTTTCTGGAATTTACACAGCTTTTAGTTTATGACTGCCTATGTCATTTCTTGAGGTGCTAAAATGGCAGGGCAGTACAAAACCCCCCCAAATGACCCCATTTTGGAAAGTAGACACCCCAAGGAAATTGCTGAGAGGCATGTTGAACCCATTGAATATTTATTTTTTTTGTCCCAAGTGATTGAAAAATGACAAAAAAAAAAAAAAAATATTTACAAAAAGTCGTCACTAAATGATATATTGCTCACACAGGCCATGGGCCTATGTGGAATTGCACCCCAAAATACATTTAGCTGCTTCTCCTGAGTACGGGGATACCACATGTGTGGGACTTTTTAGGAGCCTAGCCGCGTACGGGGCCCCGAAAACCAAGCACCGCCTTCAGGGTTTCTAAGGGTGTAAATTTTTGCTTTCACTCTTCACTGCCTATCACAGTTTCGGAGGCCATGGAATGCCCAGGTGGCACAAAACCCCCCAAAATGACCCCATTTTGGAAAGTAGACACCCCAAGCTATTTGCTGAGAGGCATATTGAGTCCATGGAATATTTTATATTTTGACACAAGTTGCGGGAAAGTGACACTTTTTTTTTTTTTTTTTTTTTTTTCATAAAGTTGTCACTAAATGATATATTGCTCACACAGGCCATGGGCCTATGTGGAATTGCACCCCAAAATACATTTAGCTGCTTCTCCTGAGTATGGGGATACCACATGTGTGGGACTTTTTGGGAGCCTAGCCGCGTACGGGACCCCGAAAACCAATCACTGCCTTCAGGATTTCTAAGGGTGAAAATTTTTGATTTCACTCTTTACTGCCTATCACAGTTTCGGAGGCCATGGAATGCCCAGGTGGCACAAAACCCCCCCAAATGACCCCATTTTGGAAAGTAGACACCCCAAGCTATTTGCTGAAAGGCATGGTGAGTATTTTGCAGCTCTCATTTGTTTTTGAAAATGAAGAAAGACAAGAAAAAACATTTTTTTTTTTTCTTTTTTCAATTTTCAAAACTTTGTGACAAAAAGTGAGGTCTGCAAAATACTCACTATACCTCTCAGCAAATAGCTTGGGGTGTCTACTTTCCAAAATGGGGTCATTTGGGGGGGTTTTGTGCCACCTGGGCATTCCATGGCCTCCGAAACTGCGATAGGCAGTGAAGAGTGAAATCAAAAATTTACGGCCTTAGAAAGCCTGAAGGCGGTGCTTGGTTTTCGGGGTCCCGTACGCGGCTAGGCTCCCAAAAAGTCTCACACATGTGGTATCCCCGTACTCAGGAGAAGCAGCAGAATGTATTTTGGGGTGTAATTTCACATATTTCCATGGCATGTTTGAGCAATATATCATTTAGTGACAACTTTGTGCAAAAAAAAAAAAAAAAAAAAAAAAAAAATTTGTCTCTTTCCCGCAACTTGTGTCGCAATATAAAATATTCCATGGACTCGACATGCCTCTCAGCAAATAGCTTGGGGTGTCTACTTTCCAAAATGGGGTCATTTGGGGGGGTTTTGAACTGTCCTGGCATTTTATGCACAACATTTAGAAGCTTATGTCACACATCACCCACTCTTCTAACCACTTGAAGACAAAGCCCTTTCTGACACTTATTGTTTACATGAAAAAGTTTTTTTTTTTTGCAAAAAAATTACTTTGAACCCCCAAACATTATATATTTTTTTAAAGCAAATGCCCTACAGATTAAAATGGTGGGTGTTTCATTTTTTTTTTTCACACAGTAATTGCGCAGCGATTTTTCAAACGCATTTTTTGGGGAAAAAACACACTTTTTTTAATTTTAATGCACTAAAACATGCTATATTGCCCAAATGTTTGATGAAATAAAAAAGATGATCTTAGGCCGAGTACATGGATACCAAACATGACATGCTTTAAAATTGCGCACAAACGTGCAGTGGCAACAAAATAAATACATGTTTAAAAGCCTTCAAAAGCCTTTACAGGTTACCACTTTAGATTTACAGAGGAGGTCTACTGGAAAAATTACTGCACTCGATCTGGCCTTCGCGGTGATACCTCACATGCATGGTGCAATTGCTGTTTATGTTTGACGACAGACCGCCGCTTGCGTTCGCCTTAGCGCGAGAGCAGGGGGCGACAGGGGTGGTTTTTTTTTTTTTTTTTTTTCTTTATTATTTTTTTGCTTTTTTAATCTTACTTTTAAACTGTTCCTTTCATATTTTTTTTTTTAATCATTTTTATTGTTATCTCGGGGAATGTAAATATCCCCTATGATAGCAATAGGTAGTGACAGGTACTCTTTTTTGAAAAAATTGTGGTCTATTAGACCCTAGATCTCTCCTCTGCCCTCAAAGCATCTGACCACACCAAGATCGGTGTGATAAAATGCTTCCCCAATTTCCCAATGTCGCTATTTACATCCGGCGAAATCTAAGTCATGAAATACTCGTAGCTTCCGGTTTCTTAGGCCATAGAGATGTTTGGAGCCACTCTGGTCTCTGATCAGCTCTATGGTCAGCTGGCTGAATCACCGGCTGCATTCTCAGGTTCCCTGTTGAGACAGGAGAGCCAGAGAAAAACACGGAAGACGGTGGGGGGGGGGGGCATTCCCTCCCACGGCTTGTAAAAGCAGTCTAGAGGCTAATTAGCCGCTAGGATTGCTTTTACATGAAAGCCGACCGCTGGCTGAAAAGAATGATACCAAGATGATACCTAAACCTGCAGGCATCATTCTGGTATAACCACTCAAAGTCGTGAATGGCGTACCTGAAGACAAAAAAATGGTTAACAATGGTTAACAATAAAGCACAGTAAAGTGTAAATAATTACACACCTGAAAAACAAACATGATAAAACATAATAACAATAACAATAACAATAAAACATTGCAGAATAGAATACAGTAAAAAAGAGCAGAACAATAGAGAGAGAGAGAACAATAAAACAACAACTATTTTTTTTTATTTCATATTTTTTTTTTTTTTACACTTTTTTTTGTAACTAACTTTTATAACGGTAACCGGTTCCAGGTTCAGGTCTCTCAAAATGCGATGGCATCTTGGGAGACCCTGTGAAAGTGTGCCTAGTCTGTGCAATGCTGTACCCTACGCTAATACTCAACTAATGAATGGTAGCGTTCAAAACATTCACCAATGCAAAGACCAGGATTGTCAGGACAGGAGGGACAATAATAGCGGGTGTCACGCCTATATCCGCGCTTGCTGCAGACACGACATCTTTTTTGGGGGGTTCGTTGGGTAGGGGTACTCGGGAGGACATAAAAATGCCTCTCATGCAGCCGACTGCATTTGGTTGGGGATGTGAATGGGGGAAGTATGGGCGCTGCAGAAGTGGTGGGTTCCCAATTAGGATTGGCGAATGCAGCAGGAAGGGCACTATGGGCACGACGGGCCTGTGTTTGTCTTTCTGGTGGCAGCGGGACACTACTTGTGCTTGCCACCTCACCAGCTTCAACTGCACTTATGGGACTCGCCACGTCACCAAGTGTTACTGCAGTGCTGGTTTGACTACGACCGGGGTGTACTAGGCCGCTGGCGCTTGCCAGTTCACCAAAACGCTACCAAAAAACGTTAGCGATCGCAGGGATCAGGCCTGACTCTGCGAACGCTGCAGTTATGCGTTTAGTGTTTTGTAAGTGTCAGTGATCGATCGATACTGCACTTGGGTGGGCTGGGCCGGGCCGGGCGGAGGGGCAAAACGCAGGTGCTAGCAGGTATCTGGGCTGATCCCGCTAACACTGCGTTTTTGGGAACCCTAAACTGCTGGTGACGCTAGTATAGATCTGATCGGATCAGATATTGATGCGATCAGATACTATACCACTAAGGGAGGTGTACGGTGCGTGCGTGGGTGTTAGTGGTACTGGCGCTAATCTGACGCTGCCTGGGGCTGGTGCTTGCCAGTTCACCAAAACGCTACAAAAAAAACTGTTAGCGATCGCAGGGATCAGGCCTGACTCTGTGAACGCTGCAGTTATGCGTTTAGTGTTTTGTAAGTGACAGTGATCGATCGATACTGCACTTGGGTGGGCTGGGCGGAGGCACAAAACGCAGGTGCTAGCAGGTATCTGGGCTGATCCCGCTAACACTGCGTTTTTGGGAACCCTAAACTGCTGGGGACGCTAGTATAGATCTGATCGGATCAGATATTGATCCGATCAGATACTATACCACTAAGGGAGGCGTATGCTGCATGCGTGGGTGTTAGCCGTACTGGCGCTAATCTGACGCTGCCTGGGGCGACGCATATCACCGCCGGGCGATCAGGGGGCTAAACCTTTATTTGGTAATAAACGGCGGGTGCCCTGACACTATAAAAAATAAACGAACTAACCAGCGTCACCCGTAACGGTTATACGGTGATCAGTGGTGAAAGGGTTAACTAGGGGGCAATCAAGGGGTTAAAACATTTATTAGGTAGTATATGGGGGTCCCTGACGCTATAAAACGCTGACGGCGAACCTAAATATTTACCTCACTAACTAGCGTCACCAGCGACACTAATACAGCGATCAGAAAAATGATCACTTAGTGACACTGGTGACAGGGGGTGATCAAGGGGTTAAAACTTTATTAGGGGGGGTTAGGGGGGTATCCTAGACCTAAAGGGGGGTAATACTCACTGTCCCAACACTGTAACTGTCACAAACTGACACTATGCAGTAATCAGAAAAAAAAAAAAAAAAAAAAAAAAAAAAAAACCTGCTGGTGTCAGTTTGTGACAGGGGGGGGGGGGGGGGTGATTGGGGGGGGATCGGGGGGCGATCGGGGGGGGGATCGGGGTGTTTTGTGTGCCTGGCATGTTCTACTGTGTGTGTGTGTGTTGGTGCACTCACATAGATGTCTTCTCTCCTCGGGCCGGAACGGAAAATACCGACCCGAGGGGAGATGACATCACTTCCTTTGCTGCTGTTTAGCATACAGCAGCAAAGGAGTGTTTTCATTGGCCGGCGGCGATCGCGAGGGGGGGGCCACGAACGGATGGTCTCCCCCTCATCACCGATCGCCGCTGGACAAAAGACGACCGCCTCGGGCACCGGGGGGGGGTCCGATCGGACCCCCCACCCGCGGAAGGCAAATCACGTACCCTGTACGTGATTTTGCCTGTCCGTGCCACTTTGCCGACGTACATCGGCGTGAGGCGGTCGTCAAGTGGTTAAAAAAAAAAAAAAATCATGTTAAATACTTACCTGCTCTGTTGCAGTGGATTTGCACAGAGCAGCCCGGATCTTCCTCTTCTCGGGGTCCCTCTTCGCTGCTCCTGACCCCTCCCTCCTGTCGAGTGCCCCCACAGCAGGCAGCTTGCTATGGGGGCACCCGAGCCGAGTCACAGAACCCTGTGTCCATTCAGACACAGAGCCCCGACCTGGCTCCGCCCCCTCTCCCCCTGATTGGTTGTGACTTGGCACCACTGCTGTGTCTCAGCCAATCAGGAGAAGTGTCCCAGACGGCTTACATTCGTGAACATCGCTGGATCGCCCCCACGGGCACGCGATTGCAGCTTATCCTGCTGGACGTCATATGAAGTCCAGCAGGATAACCAAACCACTTCCCGGCTGTCATTCTGCTATAGGCCAGGCAGGGAAGTGGTTAAAGTTCAGAAGAGGCATAGCAAGTCTCTTCTGCACTATAGAGCCTTTCTGCTTGAATTTTTATATTTTTTTCGCTAAATAAATGAAAAAGAGACTTGTATTTCTTTGTTTTTGTTATAAAATTTTGCAAATAAATAATTGTTCTTCATAAATTTAGCCCAAAATGTATTCTGCTACATTTCTTCGGAGAAAATAACCCAAATCGGAGTATATTATTTAGTTTGTAGGAAAGTTATAGCGTTCACAAAACGATGGTTTATATCTGAAAATTGATCACACCTGATGTACTGACGGCCGATCTCATTTCTTGAAGACCTAAAATGCCAGAATGGTAGAAATACCCCCCAAATGACCCTTTTTTTGAAAGTAGACAGTCCAAAGTATTTAGTAAGAGGCATGGCGTTTTTTTTTTTTTTTTTTAAGTTGTAATCTTTTTGTCATAATTTTTTAGAAAATATGTAAAAAAAAAAGTCACAATTTTTTTTTTTTTTTTACATACTGTCACCAGTACAGCGTCATATAACTGGTGTTTCAGTGATCGTAATGAAGTAATTTTTTTTTATTATTATATACTGTATTTTATTTATTTATTTTTACACACACTGTGACCAGAGCAATACAGTGTTACTTACCATAGTAACTACTACTCTGGGGAAGTTTTTTTTTTTTTTTTTTTTTTTTTTTTTTTACACATTCTGATCGCTTATATCAATGAATTTTATTGGCTTAAGCAACCATTTTTACTGAATGGAACTGATTTAATTCAGTGTATCTTGATGTGATAAACTGTGATTGGCCAAAGCTAACATTATGACATTGTCTTGCAGGGAATATTTTTTTTTTTCATCTTCAACTGCGGTTTACTACTGTTTTAACTATGCCAACCCGACACCCCCCCCCCCCCAGCCCCTTTGCTGACTGCTCTCTAATGTCCCAGAGATTTGACTGGAACATACCCATACTGCAAGAGCAATGACCTATTCTATTCTATTAGGAGAGGAGGTGTAGATCGCGCTGGACTGACTCGATCGGTCACTGCTGTAGGTTATGTAGGGTGTGGGCAGATGGGAAGAGTTGGTTTCCAGAGATTTGTGCCCGGTTGGAGGAAAAGCTGATGGTGAGCCCTATTAGAACATGCGCTACTACCTCGGGGTACAGCCTTGTGGTCGACTCCGCGTTTGCATGGAAAGAAGTGCCCGGTATCCAGTAGATGAAGGTATTAAAGATGTTTTATTTGAAGTTACAGCAATAAAGTCCAAAGCGTTTCGGGGGGACTAAGGACTCCCCCTTCATCAGGGCTGCTAATAAAAGTTGTTAACCACTTCAGCCCTGGAAGGATTTACCCCCTTCCTGTCCAGAGCGCTTTTTGCGATTCGGCACTGCGTCGCTTTAACTGACAATGGCGCGGTCGTGCGACGTTGCATCCAAACAAAATTGACGTCCTTTTTTTTCCCCCCACAAATAGAGCTTTCTTTTGGTGGTATTTGTTCACCTCTGCGTTTATTTTTTACGCTATAAACAAAAAGAGCGACAATTTTGAAAAAAAAAAAAACAATATTTTTTACTTTTCGCTATAATAAATACCCCCAAAAAATATATAAAAAAAAACAAATTTCTTTCTTAGTTTAGGCCGATATGGATTCTTCTACATATTTTTGGTAAAAAAAAAAAAAAAAGCGTATATTGATTGGTTTGCGTAAAAGTTATAGCGTCTACAAAATAGGGGACAGATTTATGGCATTTTTATTATTAATTTTTTTTTATTAGTAATGGCGGCGATCTGCGATATTTATCGTGACTGCGACATTATGGCGGACACATCGGACACTTTTGACACCATTTTGGGATCATTGTCATTTATACAGCGATCAGTGCTATAAAAATGCACTGATTACTGTGTAAATGACACTGGCTGGGAAGGGGTTAAACACTAGGGGGCGATCAAGGGGTCAAATGTGTCCTAGGGAGTGATTCTAACTGTGGGGGGGATGGGCTACCTAGGACATGACAGCGATCTCTGCTCCCGATCACAGGGAGCAGTAGATCTCTGCCATGTTACTAGGCAGAACGGGGAAATGCCTTGTTTACAGAGGCATATCCCAGTTCTTCCACTCTGTGACACGGTCGCAGCCCCCCCCCACCTCCACCCCCCCGGCGGACATCGAGTCCGCGGGACCCGCAGGCACGGTCAAGGAGCATGCGGCTTGCCCACAATGCTGGGATTTAAAGGGGACATACCTGTACGCCCATTCACCCAGCCGTGCCATTGTGCTGACCTACATCATCGTATGCTGGTCGGCTAGTGGTTAAAAAAACGGTCCTGTTGAAGGGTGCCTTTGGCACATAGATCCAGCTCTCTTCCCCTCTCACTGTTCTGAGAGTAGGGCTGGGGAAAAAAATCGATTTAAATCTTGAATTGAGTTGAGAGGTCAAATCGATTCAAAATTTTTTTAGATTTTTTTTTTTCACCGCGCCAGTCCTGAAGAGCCGCGGGCAGGAGTTTTTAGGCGAGGCTGCGGCTTCGGCCTAGTCCGCGGCTCCTGCCCGCAGCTCTTCAGGACTGGTGCGGTGTCAAAAAAAAAAAAAAAAAAAAAAAACACCTCGATTCGAATCGTGAATTGAGTTTTTTTTTAAAGAAAATCGCAGATTTTTTTTTTTTTGGAAAATCTCCCAGCCCCATCTGAGAGGGGAAGAGAGCTGGATCTATGTGCCAAAGGCCTGATGAAAGGGGGGAGTCCTTAGTCCCCCGAAACGCGTTGGCCTCATTTTATTTCTGTAACTTCAAATAAAGCATCTTTAATACCTGCATTTACTGGATACCGGGGGCTTCTATTCAAGTCTATGGGATATTTGTTTCCGAACTCTGCATGTCCAAAACACATAACCAGACAAGCAATGCTTACCATAAGCAGTGACCTCAGGAGCATTATCTGGATTCTTTTTGTTCCCAAATCTCTGCAATTAGAAAAAAATAAAAATTAAAAAGCAGAACAGATATGACACACTGTATATAGACATCACTATAACATGCAGGAAAATCCGACCATGTAAAGAAAAAGAAAAGGAGAATATCTACAGAAATGAAAGATTTCTATCCATTGTATTAAAGCGGACCTAAGCCCATCGATTTAACGGTTTCTCAAAACTCTTACATTCAAGGCATGGTGAGAATGATACCCGTCACATTTGCTTTTCGTCTCACCCGACATGTCAAGCCATCAAATGGCTGGTAACAAACGAAAAAAAGTATTTGATCCCCTGCTGATTTTGCACATTTGCCCACTGACAAAGAAATGATCTGTCTATAATTTTAATGGTAGCTTTATTTTAACAGTGAGAGACAGAACAACAACAAAAATATCCAGAAAAACGCATTTCAAAAAAGTTATAAATTGATTTGCCTTTTAATGAGTTGAATAAGTATTTGATCTCCTATCAATCAGCAAGATTTCTGGCTCCCAGGTGTCTTCTATACAGGTAACGAGCTGAGATTATTAGCACTCTCTTAAAGGAGGTGCTCCTAATCTCAGCTTGTTACCTATATAAAAGACACTTGTCCACAGAAGCAATCCATCAGATTCCAATCTGTCCACCATGGCCAAGACCAAAGAGCTGTCCAAGGATGTCAGGGAGAAGATTGTAGACCTACACAAGGCTGGAATGGGCTACAAGACCATCGCCAAGCAGCTTGGTGAGAGGGTGACAACAGTTGGTACAATTATTCACAAATGGAAGAAACACAAAATAACGGTCAATCTCCCTCGGTCTGGGGCTCCATGTAAGTTCTCACCTCATGGAGTTTCAATGATCATGAGAACAGTGAGGAATCAGCCCAGAACTACACAGGAGAATCTTGGTAATGAGCTCAAGACAGCTGGGACCATAGTCACCAAGAAAACAATTAACACTACGCCATGAAGGACTGAAATCCTGCAGTGCCAGCAAGGTCCCCCTACTCAAGAAAGCACATGTACAGGCCCGTCTGAAGTTTTCTAATGAACATCTGAATGATTCAGAGGAGAACTGGGGGAAAGTGTTGTGGTCAGAGGAGACCAAAATCGAGCTCTTTGACATCAACTGTTTGGAGAAGGAGGAATGCTGCCTATGACCCCAAGAACTCCATCCCCACCATCAAACATGGAGGTTGGAAACATTATGCTTTGGGGGTGTTTTTCTGCTAAGGGGACAGGACAACTTCACCGCGTCAAAGGGAGGATGGACGGGGCCATGTACCATCAAATCCTGGGTGAGAACCTCCTTTCCTCAGCGAGGGCATTGAAAATGGGTCGTGGATGGGTATTCCAGCATGACAATGACCCAAAACACACGGCCAAGGCAACAAAGGAGTGGCTCAAAAAGAAGCACATTAAGGTTCTGTAGTGGCCTAGCCAATCTCCAGACTTTAATCCCATAGAAAATATGTGGAGGGAGCTGAAGGTTCGAGTTACCAAACGTCAGCCTCAAAACCTTAATGACTTGGAGAGGATCTGCAAAGAGGAGTGGGACAAAATCCCTCCTGAGATGTGTGCAAACCTGGCGGCCAACTACAAGAAACGTCTGACCTCTGTGATTGCCAACAAGGGTTTTGCGACCAAGTACTAAGTCATGTGCAAAGGGGTCAAATACTTATTTCACTCATTTAAAGCGGTGTTCCGCCCACCGCTGCAAAAATTAAAAGCCAGCAGCTACACATACTGCAGGTATAATAGGACACTTACCTGTCCTGGAGTCCAGTGATGTCGGCACCGCAGCCAATGTTTCCATCAGTTGTCGGGTGCTGCCGCCGCCATTGCGGGCAAGGTAACTCAGCAGTGTAGCCTTACGGCTTCATGCTGGGGACCCTACTGCGCATGCGCGAGGCTCCACTCCTACTGGCCCAGCACCGGGGAAGGAGGGAGCCAAATCGATGACGTCATGGGCCGCGGCCTGGACTCCCGGAAGTGGGAACAAAGACAGGTATCCGACCCCCCCCCCGCCCCGAAATGTGGCACCAGAGGGGGAGGAGACAAATCAGCGGAAGTTCCACTTTTGGGTGGAACTCCGCTTTAAAATGAAAATCAACTTATAACTTTTTCTGGATATTTTTGTTGTCATTCTGTCACTCGCTGTTAAAATGAACCGACCATTAAAATGACAGACTGATCATTTCTTTGACAGTGGCCAAATGTACAAAATCAGCAGGGGGATCAAATACTTTTTTTTTTAACCACACTGTAAAACAAACAGAGGCGAAGATCCTGCCATGAAGATCCACGTTCAGGCACTTCCTGTTTTCGGGTGTTAGTACGTTGTCCCCTTTCGCTCAACTGACACCTCCATGTCGAACCCTGATTCCCCTTTACCCGTGGGTCAACCTGGGCGCCGCGGCACTGCGGTATCTGCCTCGTCATCTAATCAGTGATGCGCATACCCTGGACACATATTTTCTGTATGATGGCAAAATTGTTGTCTTTCTTGTATATAATCATCACATTAGATTGTAAGCTCTAATGAGCAGGGCCCTCGGATTCCTCCTGTATCGAATTGTATTGTAAGTGTACTGTCTGCCCTCAAGTTGTAAAGCGCTGCGCAAACTGTTGGCGTCATAAAAATCCTGCATACTAATAATAATATCATACAGCCTGTCTTACATACTTAGTCATATGCTACTCTAGTAAATATATCAGAAGCTGCTCTCGCATTTCTCCAACGGATTAGATGTGTTACCAATTTTTAACAATGAAGCGCGAGTCTGCCCGAAGAACGTAAGTAAATGTTGCGTTGCCATGGTAACATGCGACTGCTGCCATGGTAACAGACATCGGTGCATTACACTTCTCATTAACTGCTTTACCGCTGTAAGAATCAGCTCTATGCATCTATACAGGAATTCCATTGATTATGGGCATGCTGGCCAATACAGTTCCACAATAGCTTACAGAAAGTGGAAGCAAACCCAAAAATTCCTCCCGGTATGCCTGTATCAGGAATAATCCGACTGTCAAACCTGACAAATGCCATTGTGTAATGTCTGTTCAGCAAGACTTCCATAGAGGAGCAATGTGATGACCTGATTGCGCTCACCAAAGTTAGATTCCAGGGAAACCGTCAAATATAGAGGTGAAAGATGTACACTCACCGGCCACTTTATTAGGTACACCTGTTCCATTGCTGGGTAACACAAATTGCTAAATCGGCCAATCACATGGCAGCAACTCAGTGCATTTAGGCATCAAGATGTGGTGAGGACGACTTGCTGAAGTTCAAACCGAGCAACAGAATGGGGAAGAAAGGGGGTTTAAAGCGGAGTTCCACCAACATATTAAAAAAAAAAAATTCTAAAGGCATCTGTTAAGATGATCTTAAAGCCCTTTCACACCAAGCCACGGGGGGCGGCGGCGGTAAAGCGGCGCTATTCTGACGCCGCTTTACCGACGTCTTGGCTGCGCTATTCGGCCGCTAGCAGGGCGGTTTTAACCTCCCCTAGCGGACGAAAAAGGAGGTTAAATCTGCCTGCACAAAACGCCGCCGGAGCAACGTTTTGCCGGCGGTATCTCAGCGCTGCCCCATTGATTTCAATGGTGAGGAGCGGTGGAGGAGCGGTGAGTTCACCGCTCCAAAGAAGCTGCTGGCAGGACTTTTTGTGACGCCCTGCCAGCGCACCGCTCCAGTGTGAAAGCCCTCCGGCTTTCGCACTGGAGTGAAAGGAGCCGCTTTTTCCAGGCGCTACACAGTCGCTGTTTTTAGAGCTGTAGCACCTGCAAATTGCTGGCAGTGTGAAAGGGGTCTTACTGCAATGCTGCAATCACTATTCTTACTAATAGCGCCACGATATTTGTTATTATTTTTTAAAAATTAACCTTATATTTCCCTGTCTTGCGTGGTTCAATGTTGCTTGTGGGCATATGAAGCCCACAAGCATAAACTTCCGCGTGTTGGTGCTGCTGAATAACCAGCATGCACCGCCCGTTCTTGTGCATGCGCAGTAAGCTAATTTGGCAGCGCAGGAAACTTCTCAGGTTGGCATCACAACGGGCAGTGTCGGCGGAAGTGCCCGCCCCATTGTGATGACAACCATGATAAGCCTATTAAATACCGGGATAGGGATTCTAGCCCTCGGGCGCTGCCCAGTGACTCCTGGGAAATGATGACACACATCTCTCAGGAGCAGTAGTGAACGCAGGCGCCGAGGGAAGGGACGTGAGGCGCCGTGGAGAGGAAGGGGGCAGATTACAACAGACCCCATAGCAACAAATATGTAAAAAAAAAAAAAAAAAGTCAAATGTTTTTTCTGATGTTTTTTGCGATGTTTTTTCCAGTTAATTAATAAAGTTAATTTTGTGGGTAGAACTCCACTTTAAGTGACTTTGAACGTGGCATGGTTGTTGGTGCCAGACGGGCTGGTCTGAGCATTTAAAAAACTTACTGATCTACTGGGATTTTCACACACAACCATCTCTCGGGTTTACAGAGAATGGGTCAGAAAGAGAGAAAACCAGCTGTGCGGAGGAAAATGGGCAGACTGGTTCAAGATGATAGAAAGGCAACAGTAACTCAAATAACCCCTCGTTACCAAAGTACGCAGAATATCATCTCTGAATGCACAACACATTGAAGCTTGAAGCAGATAGACTACAGCAGCAGAAAACCACACCGGGTGGCACTCCTGCAAGCCAAGAACAGGAAACAGACTACAATTCGCACAGGATCACCAAAATTGGACAATAGAAGATTGGAAAAACATTGCCTGGTCTGATGAGTCTGGATTTCAGCTGTGACATTCAGATGGTAGGGTCATAATTTGGTGTAAACAACATGAAATCATGGATCCATCCAGCCTTGTATCAATGGTTCAGGCTGGTGGTGGTAGTGTAATGGTGGGGGGGATATTTTCTTGGCACACTTTGGGCCCCTTAGTACCAATTGAGCATTGTTTAAACACCACGGCCTACCTGAGTATTGTTGCTGATCATGTCCATCCCTTTATGACTACAGTGTCCTCATCTTCTGAAAGCTCCTTCCAGCAGGATAATGCACCATGTCACAAAGCTCCAATCATCTCACCACTGGACAATGAGGTCCCTGTACTCCAATGGCCTCCACACTCACCACATCTCATCCAATAAAGCACCTTTAGGATGTGGTGGAATGTCATGTCACTATGGACCAAAATCTCTGAGGAACGTTTCCAACACCTTGTTGAATCTATGCCAAGAAGAATGAAGGCAGTTCTGAAGGCAAAGGGGGTCCAACCCGGTAGTAGCAAGGCGTACCTAATAAAGTGGGTGGTGAGTGTATATGGGAGCGGTCAAGATTTTTTCCCTGTCCATTCAATTCTAAGATTTATACAGCTTTGCCACACAGCACAGCCAGGCGGATGGCACCACTTACAGTGAAGCTCACCTAAGTTAGCCGTTTAGGCTACATGCACATGGACCCTAGGCTCAAAAATACGCCTGGAATAAAGTCCTGGCATTTTTCCATGCCCGGGGAGCCACTGATGACTGTACTTGGGCATACTCGAGTAAACGCTGGTGCTTTCATGCATTGGCGTAAACATGAGAAAAGCGCGTATGACGTATTTCCTGAAATTCTGCGTACGGGAAATACGTCATACAAGCATGTATGTGTTTACACCAATGCACTAAAGCATCTGCATTTACTCAAGTACAACCGTATACAGCTTCTGACTTCTATGGTTGGCTGTACATGGCTCCCCAGGCATGAACAATCCCTGAGATTTTACACTATCTATCTATCTATCTATCTATATATATACACATATACATACATACATACATACATACACACACACATATATATACATACATACATACACACACACATATATACATACATACATACATACTTACACACACACATATATACATACATACACACACACATACATACATACATACACACACACACACACACACACATATATACATACATACTTACACACACACATATATACATACATACATACTTACACACACATACTGCAGCTGCTGACTTTTAAAGGGGTTGTAAAGGTAAACATTTTTTCACCTTAATGCATTCTATGCATTAAGGTGAAAAAACTTTTGACAGTACCGCCGCCCCCAGCCCCCCCGTTTTACTTACCTGACGCCTCGAATCTTCGCTGCTCATCCTCGTCATCTTCATTGCAGCTCAGCCTGGTCGCTGATTGGCTGCAGTGGATGGATTGAAAGCAGCGCAGCCATTGGCTCGCGCTGCTGTCAATCACATCCGATGACGCGGCGCGCCGGGGGGCGGGGCCGAGTGATACAGCGAGCGGCTATAGCCGCCGGCTGTATCACGGGAGCGCGCCCGCAAGCACTCACCACCGTGCGAGGGAGCTCGCATTAAGGTGGTGAATGCTTGCGGGGAGGAGCTGAAACAGCCGCCGAGGGACCCCAGAAGACCAGGTTCGGGGCCACTCTGTGCAGAACGAGCTGCACAGTGAAGGTAAGTATAACATGTTTGTTATTTAAAAAAAAAAAAAAAAATTACCTTTACAACCCCTTTAATAATAGGACACTTACCTGTCCTGGAGTCCAGCGATGTCGGCACTGCAGCTGATGTTTCCATTAGCTGTTGGGTGCTGCCGCTGTCATTGCGAGTAAGGGAACCCAGGAGTGTAGCCCTACGGCTTCACGCCGGGAACCCTACTGCGCATGCGCGAGGCTCCGCTCTTCTTTCCTACTGGTCTGGCGGCCGGGGAAGGAGGAGGGAGCCTGGGCGGTGACGTCAATACCCGCGGCTGAGGCTCCTGGAAGTGGGAACAGGATACAGTGGAACCTTGGATTACAAGCATAATCCGTTCCAGGAGAATGCTTGTAATCCAAAGCACTCACATATCAAAGCGAGTTTCCCCATAGAAGTCAATGGAAACAAAGATAATTATTCCGCATTGACTTCTATTGCATGCAATACCGCATGTGGCCAGAGGTGGGGGGGGGCGCCGGAGAGCCTTGGAAATAGGGACAGCTCGGCTGAACTCGGAAAACCTCGGAAAAGTTTGGAAACTCTGGAACTGAGTATTTCCGAGTGTTTCTGTGTATTTCCGAACGGCTCCGAACCATGCCGAGTGCTCCCGGCGCCCCCCCACCTCTGGCCAAATGTGGTACAGCACACCCCATTAGCTTGAATTCTGCTCCTTTTGTGAGACAACACTCGCAAACAGAGTCTGAATTAAAAAAAAAAAAAAAAAAGTTGCTCGTCTTTCAAAACGCTCGTTAACCGCGTTACTTGTAAACCAAGGTTTCACTGGACCTGTATTAGACAGGTATCCTGTCCCCCTCCTCCCCCCTTAAAGGTGTCAAATGTGGCACCGGAGGGGGGGAGGAGTACAACGAGCGGAAGTTCCACTTTTGGGTGGAACTCCGCTTTAAGCCTCAAAATGTGCACAAGGCCTGAAAGTGGTTTTAAACCCTTCCATTTACCCAGTAAAGTGACTGGCCTCAGGTGATACACAAGAGATAAAAAACAAATCCTCCTACATAAGTTGTACCAGTTTATTTGCAGTTTTCTTTGCTCTTACAGCCGTTCAAAGTCCAGAATTTATAAAGCTTGTCTGAGCTGTCAGAAAACAGGGGGCGGAGAGCTGAAGTTATACTCTGCAGAGCTCACTAAGGAGAGCTCTTGAAAGCTGATTGGATGGAAGGGACACCCCCCCCCCCCCCTTCACACTGCCATGCAGAGACAGAGATGAGGCTGTCAATCTGCTGGAGCTCCCACCCGTGTCACCTATTTTTCTCTTGGTGTCAAGAAAACTTGTCAGAAGTGACTCACGCTGATAGCAGAGGAAGGAAGCAGCAGACAGAAATGACACCAAGTTCTGTTTCGCACAGACTTCAGCTTGTATAGGAGCCGTGTGAACATCAAGCGTTGATAGAGGATTTGCAGAACTTTCAGCAAGCTTTGTTGAAGCATTTAAAAGTACAATTCAGCTCCAGTGTGTAAATGTTGAACACAGAACCTAATGGGAGTGTTGATTTCCACTTTAAGCACAGCTGCTAGCAGGTTTCAGAACTTCTTGAAGCTTGTTGAAAGTCTGCTGAAGCCTACTAGCAGCTTGCTTAACCACTTAAGGACTGGAAGGATTTACCCTCTTAATGACCAGGCCATTTTTTGCGAAACAGCACTGCGATACTTTAACTGACAATTGCGCGGTTGTGCGACCCTCTACCCAAATAAAATTGATGTCCCTTTTCTCCCCACAAATAGAGCTTTCTTTTGGTGGTATTTGATCACCTCTGCGTTTTTTTTTTATTGTTTGCATTTTAAACAAAAATAAAGAAGACCGACAATTTTGAAAAAAATACTTTTGACACTTTTTTGGGACCAGTGACATTATTACAGCGATCAGAGCTTAAAATAGCCACTGATCACTGTATAAATGACACTGGCAGGGAAGGGGTTAACACTAGGGGGCGATCAAGGGGTTAAGTGTGTTTACTAACTGTATGGGGGGGTGGTCTGACAGGGGATGACACAGAGATCCCCTGTCAGAACGGAGATCTGCCTTGTTTACCTAGGCAGATCTCCGTTCTGCCTCTGTGGGGAACGATCGCGGGTGGCCCGGCGTGCATCGCGTCTGCCGGACCCGCTGATTGGCTCCCCCCCGCTGGCCAATCAGCGCATGCGCCCACACAGGCTAGTACACAAAACGACGTGCCAGTACGTATAACTGCGGCGGGTGGTCCGCAAGTAGTTAAAGTGGAGATCAACAATCCCATTAGGATGTGTTCAACATTTACACACTGGAGCTATATGGTACTTTAACCACTTAAGGACTGGATGATTTGCCCCCTTAATGACCAGGCCATTTTTTGTGATACGGCACTGCATCGCTTTGACAATTGCGCGGTCGTGCAACGCTGTACCCAAATAAAAAATTTTTTCCCACAAATAGAGCTTTCATTTGGTGGTATTTGATCACCTTTGCGGTTGTTATTTTTTGTGCTATGAACAAAAAAAAAAAAAAAAAAAAGATCGACAATTTTGAAAAAAAAAAAAAAAAACACATTTTTTACTTTTTGTTATAATAAATATCCCCCCCCCCCCCCCAAAAAAAATTCTTCATCAGTTTAGACCAATATGTATTCTTCTACATATTTTTGATAAAACAAAACAAAAAATCCCAATAAGCGCATATTTCTTGGTTTGCGCAAAAGTTATAGTGTCTATGAAATAGGGGATAGATTTATGGCATTTTTATTATGGTTTTTTTTTTTTTTTTTTTTTTACTAGCAATGCCAGTGATCTGCGATTTTTAGCGGGACTGCGAAATTGCAGCAGACATATCGGACACTTTATTGGGACCAGTGACATTATTACAGTAATCAGTGCTAAAAATATCCACTGATTACTGTATAAAATGACACTGGCACAGAAGAGGTTAACATCAGGGGCGATCAATGGGTTAAGTGTGTTCCCTGGGTGTGTTTACGAACTGTATGGGGGGATGGTCTGACAGGGGATGACACAGAGATCCATCTTCTTGCATAGCAGGAAAACAAGATCTCTGTGTCATCCCCTGTTAGAACGGGGATCTGCCTTGTTTACATATCCCGTTCTGCCTCAGTGGGGAACAATCGCAAGCGGTTACGGCGGACATCGCTTCCGCCGGACCCGCTGGCCAATCGGCGCGTGCGCCCACACAGGCTAGCGCACAAAACGACGTACCAGTGCGTCGTTTCACGCAGCCGAGCCACCAGTATAACTGCGGCGGGTGGTAGGCAAGTAGTTAAAGTGGAAATCAACATCCCATTAGGACGTGTTCAACATTTACACACTGGAGCTGAATTGTACTTTTAAATGCTTCAACAAAGCTTGCTGAAAGTTCTGCAAATCCTTTATCAAAGCTTGATGTTCACACGGCTCCTATACAAGCTGAAGTCCATGGGAAACAGGCCTTAGCGCTCTTAACTGAGACAAGTACACACTATAGAGGGATATGCTTTGTTCATATTTCATGTACTAGGTTTACAACCACTTTAACCACTTGCCGCCCGCCATATAGCAAAATGATGGCGGCAAAGTGGTTGTGTTATCCTGATCGTACGTCACATGACGTCTTTCAGGATAACAAGCCGCTGCGCGCCCCCCCCCGGGGCAGTGCACGCATCGTGGCGATCGTTGTTGCGGTGTGTCAGTCTGACACACCGCAACTCCAATCTAGGTGAAAGTCTCTGACGGAGACTCTTTACCACGTGATCAGCCGTGTCCAATCACGGCTAAACACGATGTAAACAGGAAGAGCCGTTGATCAGCTTTTCCTCACTCATGTCTGTCAGACGCGAGTAGAGGAGAGCCGATTGGCTGCTCCCCTGACGGGGGGGGGGGTCTGTGCTGATTATGAGCGCCCCCCCCCCCACCATAGGATGCCCACACTGGACCACCAGGGACGCCAACAGGACCACCAGGGATGCCCACTACTAGTCACCACCAGGTATGCCATCAGAGATAACAATCAGTGCCCACAATGGATGCCAGTGCCCACAATGGATGTCAATTCGTGCCCACAATGGATGCCTGCCAATCAGTGATGCCCATCAGTACCATCCATTAGTGTACATCCGTGCCACCTATCAGTGTACATCCGTGCCACCTATCAGTGCCCATCCGTGCCGCCTACCAGTGCCCATCCGTGCCGCCTACCAGTGCCCATCCGTGCCGCCTACCAGTGCCCATCCGTGCCGCCTACCAGTGCCCATCCGTGCCGCCTACCAGTGCCCATCCGTGCCGCCTACCAGTGCCCATCCGTGCCGCCTACCAGTGCCCACCCGTGCCGCCTATCAGTGCCCATCAGTGCAGCCCATCAGTGAAGGAGAAAACTTACTTATTTACAAAGTTTTGTAACAGAAAAAAAAAAAAGTTTTTTTTTCTAAATTTTCGGTCTTTTTTCATTTGTTTAGCAGAAAATAAAAGTCCCAGAGGTGATCAAATACCACCAAAAGAAAGCTCTATTTGTGGGAACAAAATGATAAAAACTTAGTTTGGGTACAGTGTAGCATGACCGCGCAATTGTCATTCAAAGTGCGACAGCGCTGAAAATTGGTCTGGGCAGGAAGGTGTCTAAGTGCCCGGTATTGAAGTGGTTAATCTGCTCTATAATGCCATCACTTGCCCACAGCCAGGAGGCATTTCTCTCTGCTAGAGTTGGCCCCTGTGTGCTACTGTATGTGTAACATTGCCGGGATGGGAATCAATGGAAAAGTCATCTCCCGCAGGAGGGGTGTCCTTCAGGAAAAACACTTTTTGAAAGCCCACTTAAAACTCAAAAGATATCTTACAGAGCTGTAATTGCTTGAAGAGTCACTTACCCAAGCTGACTTGTATCGAGTGTGTGTGAAGATCCGAACACTGGCACTTTTCCCATGATGAACATCATAATCTCTGACCTCTGATAGTCTGGTAAGTTGCTTCCAAAAAACCCTGGAGACAATTAGACATAAAGAGAATTAAACCTGCCAAGCAAGATAGAAAGGTCATCACTACTATTCACTCTTTTTCCCCAAGGAAGACTAAGCTGCTGTGCCTGAACTGGGGTTTATTGGGGTAGTAAAAGTAGAAGTCAGAGCAAGGGGCAGGGTGGGAAAGCCTAGGTAAATAATGGGGTGCACATACAGTGACCAGTGGGGACGGAAAGTATTCAGACCCCCTTAAATTTTTCACTCTTTGTTATATTGCAGCCATTGGATAAAATCATTTAAGTTCATTTTTTTCCTCATTAATGTACACACAGCACCCCATATTGACAGAAAAACACAGAATTGTTGACATTTTTGCAGATTTATTAAAAAAGAAAAACTGAAATATCACATGGTCCTAAGTATTCAGACCCTTTGCTCAGTATTTAGTAGAAGCCCCTTTTGATCTAATACAGCCATGAGTCTTTTTGGGAAAGATGCAACAAGTTTTTCACACCTGGATTTGGGGATCCTCTGCCATTCCTCCTTGCAGATCCTCTCCAGTTCTGTTAGGTTGGATGGTAAACATTGATGGACAGCCATTTTTAGGTCTCTCCAGAGATGCTCAATTGGGTTTAAGTCAGGGCTCTGGTTGGGCCATTTAAGAACAGTCACGGAGTTGTTGTGAAGCCACTCCTTCGTTATTTTAGCTGTGTGCTTAGGGTCATTGTCTTGTTGGAAGGTAAACCTTCAGCCCAGTCTGAGGTCCTGAGCACTCTGGAGAAGGTTTTCATCCAGGATATCCCTGTACTTGGCCGCATTCATCTTTCCCTCGATTGTAACCAGTCGTCCTGTCCCTGCAGCCGAAAAACAACCCCACAGCATGATGCTGCCACCACCATGCTTCACTGTTGGGACAGTATTGGACAGGTGATGAGCAGTGCCTGGTTTTCTCCACACATACCGCTTAGAATTAAGGCCAAAAACATTCTATCTTGGTCTCATCAGACCAGAGAATCTTATTTCTCACCATCTTGGAGTCCTTCAGGTGTTTTTTTTAGCAAACTCCATGTGGGCTTTCATGTGTCTTGCACTGAGGAGAGGCTTCCGTCGGACCACTCTGCCATAAAGCCCCGACTGGTGGAGGGCTGCAGTGATGGTTGACTTTCTACAACTTTCTCCCATCTCCCGACTGCATCTCTGGAGCTCAGCCACAGTGATCTTTGGGTTCTTCTTTACTTCTCTCAACAAGGCTCTTCTCCCCTGATAGCTCAGTTTGGCCGGACGGCCAGCTCTAGGAAGGGTTCTGGTCATCCCAAACATCTTCCATTTAAGGATTTTGGAGCCCACTGTGCTCTTAGGAACCTTAAGTGCAGCAGAAATTTTTTTGTAACCTTGGCCAGATCTGTGCCTTGCCACAATTCTGTCTCTGAGCTCTTCAGGCAGTTCCTTTGACCTCATGATTCTCATTTGCTCGGACATGCACTGTGAGCTGTAAGATCTTATATAGACAGATGTGTGGCTTTTCTAATCAAGTCCAATCAATATAATCAAACACAGCTGGACTCAAATGAAGGTGTAGAACCATCTCAAGGATGATCAGAAGAAATGGACAGCACCTGAGTTAAATATATGAGTGTCACAGCAAAGGGTCTGAATACTTAGGACCATGTGATATTTCAGTTTTTCTTTTTTAATAAATCTGCAAAAATGTCAACAATTCTGTGTTTTTCTGTCAATATGGGGTGCTGTGTGTACATTAATGAGGAAAAAAATGAACTTAAATGATTTTATCCAATGGCTGCAATATAACAAAGAGTGAAAAATTTAAGGGGGTCTGAATACTTTCCGTCCCCACTGTATATAACATATTCCATAGGTATGGTACCCATGTCAAGTTTTGAAAGAGTTGTGTAAACACTTGGACAGATCAGAAAATGTTAAATTATTTCAATAAGAATATAAAGATTACAAAGATTGTTAAGAATCATTTGAATGGGAATACTCTGTGGGGAAAAAAAAAAGTGCCGACTGCTGCTGCCTTCAGAACACAAATAAAACCAATGAAAATTCCCAGCTCCTTACCGACCAGTCTGCAACCAACTGAATTATCCTGTCTAAAAGTATGCGTTAAAAACAGAGGGTTTCGTTTGCACACATTTGCAAATACATGCGTAAGCTGCAGAGCCACTTCACGGCACCCCAATATTATCTACAGTCCTAGCTATACATTTTTGAGAGCCTCTATAGTAGAAACACATCCATTATAATGAAAAGGGAATGCCGCTCCCAAGGCTTCCACACCTGAATAGAAGCCCCCGCCCTACTCAAGCTTAAGGGTGCTGGCTCTGCACAACTGTGTAGAAACGGAAAGAGATCCTGGACTGCCGGACTCCATTAAAAAAGGCATCTTTATTGACAAAAATAAATAAAAATCCAAAGTACACTCATATCAAGGGTGGATAGGACAGGGATACATGGCTAATGCGTTTCACATCAACTGATGCTTACTCATATGAGTTCAATTGACTGTATGTAGATAATCCAAAGAAATCCTCCACCTTGTGACGTCACCAACATTGAAATATGGATGTGCCCTTACTGCAACAGGTGGACCCTCTATTATGAAGGTCAGAAGCGCAATAGGAATGCGGAAACTGTCTCGGGGTCCTTTATGTGCAGATAATGTCAGTCTCTCCAGCCGTCCGCCCCACACTTTGTAGTAATCCGTCCAAGCACCCAGCAGTACCCAAAAAATAATCAGAGGGCTCCAGGTGGTGTAAAACCTTTAAAGGTATTTATTGGAGGAACACAACACTCAACCATCGGGTGATATATACTGTACAATAAAAATCGGTTAAAAAACTGCAGCATTAAGATAAAAAACTTGCGGCATGCCCCGGAAGAAGTCCAATTGTGATGAAACCGGGCAGGCGAGGATACACCGAGTTGTCACCGCAAGTTTCTTATCTTGATGCTGCAGTTTTTTAACCGGTTTTTATTGTACTGTATAAACCACCCTATGGTTGAGTGTTGTGTTCCTCCAATAAATGCCTTTAAGGATTTTACATCATCTGGAGCCCTCTTCTTGTTTTTTGGGTACTGCTGGGTGCTTGGACGGATTACTTCAAAGTGTGGGGTGGACGGATGGAGAGACGGACATCATCTGCACAGTAGGACCTCGGGACACAGCGCAGTTGCCAATTCCTATTTTTTCAGTCAAGGCACCCTTTAAAATTATGGACAACCTCAAGGCACCCCATTCTAAAATGTAAAAAACTATTCAAATAGTTTTTACATTATGTAGCAGCATTGACACACATAAGACACCCAACATTAGAGGTGATTTATTCTTCCAAAGCAAATACACTTTTGCACACTGGTACTGACTAGTATGCCAGTTTCTCCTGTCCCTCATAGCAAGAGGGAGGAGATCCCGCGCACTGAATGCTGTCAGCCCCAAAACACTAGGTTAAATCAATAAAAACAAAAAAACAGTCACTTGGAGAAAAGTCCATTGTACTCCAATGGCAGCCGCTGTGGAGGCGTTAGAAGTAACTTTACAGGGAAGACAAGAAGAAAGGCAGCGCCATCTAAGAGTAGCGGTATGAGACTTTAATAGCCACAATTTGTAAACAACTCACAGGATTATAATGGATATACTCGTCAAATGGATAAGAGTCACTAACCCCCCCCCCCCGGATGGACGGCTTAAAGAAGAACCACGCATGCTCCGAACGTGTGCCACGCCTAAAGCTAGTGACACCCATGAGGTCGGCTTGACCTCCATCCATCCAGAATTCTCAGACCAGCTCCAGAAAGTGTCGTTGTCTACCCAC
Source organism: Aquarana catesbeiana (assembly GCF_042186555.1). Lineage (NCBI taxonomy): Eukaryota > Metazoa > Chordata > Amphibia > Anura > Ranidae > Aquarana > Aquarana catesbeiana. The sequence continues at coordinate 616,623,412 of NC_133328.1, read as the reverse complement.
ACTGCCGAGGACTCTATCCAGTCCCCCTGACGAGGAACGCCGGCCATCCGGCCGCCCATGGCAAGGATTGTTATCCATTTGACTATGATCCTGCGAGTTGTTTACAAATTGTGGCTATTAAAGTCCCATACCACTACTCTTAGATGGCACTGCCTTTCTTCTGGTCTCTCCCGTCGCTCAGTTTCTCTCTATCACTCAGCTAATGTGACCCCAGTGTTGACGGAGAGGGGTAGGGGAGGGTCAAACAAGGATGCTGCGCAAGCAATCAACACCCTTCTTATCAACACCGATGACATCACTGGTTGTTAGGCTCCCGGTGGCTGATAGGTTGAAATGGTGTACAATAAAAACCTGTGACTTTGTGTAACTAAAAGGCAGGTTGCATCCACACACTGGCTTGTAGACAATTTTTGGGCAATTTTTAGTCATTTACCAAGGCACCACAGGGTGCTTGGACACCCAGATTGAAAAAAAAGGCTGATCCAACGAAACAAGGCCTTTAAGTATGGAGGAGCATGCTCTACTTGACAGTGTTTGGACCTGAGCGGCCAATCACTAGGCCTAAACATTGGGGGGGGGGGTAGTGACATTACTCATTTGGGTAAAGCTCCAACAAAATAAGACAGAAGAGCTTACTTGGAGTGGATTCCTGCAGCAGGGAGGGGGCGTATATACTCTGCTGGGTAGGTAGTTGGGCCATCAGGAGGTATTGTCAACTCTGCCTTGAAAAGTGAAACTCCAGACAAATCTTTCGAAAGACTTTGACCGTATACCCGGTTGGGGTGATTTACACTCACTTTCTGTCCTGGGGCCCGCAAAATCTCTTCAACAAGTAAATAGAAATCAATAAAAACCTAAAAGCGGTATAATCCCATTCTTTACAAAACAATTTTTTAAAAAACGGCTGGAGTTCCACTTCAGCAGGGTCCAGGAAGATCATGGAATTAGTAGGAGATTTAAATGAGTTATTGGGTTGTTGCACCATTGTTGGCATTTGGTGATAATCCTCCAGTCTAAGACCACCCCAACCTACTTAAAATGAATGGAATGGGGGAGAGAATCTTTCTTACCGATTGTCTGAATGATGGCGTTCTGCACGATGCGCTCGTCGCTCTCTTTGGTGCCTGCCTGGTAGTTGGCACTGTTCATTGAACTTCTTCGGTCCCCCAATTCAAAGTCCACACTAAGAGTCAAATGTTTTAATAGCGTGTTAAAAACCTCCAGGACTGTTGGACCTGGAAAAAAAAAAAAAAAAAAAACAGATTTAGCATAAAATGTAATACTGTCAATAAACTAGACTAGCCCCAAGTGAAATGGAATCATTACATTTGTTATGTAGTATGATCAGCTAACTTTATATGCTTCTTTTATGTTCCCTTAGTTTGGTATGGACTGGTAATGAAGAGGTGCATACAGGCTAATCCTAGGTTAAAGTGTTTTTTTACTTTAATGGATTCTATGTATTAAAGTGGTTGTAAAGGCAGAAGGTTTTTTTTTATCTTAATGCATTCTATGCATTAAGATAAAAAACCTTCTGTGTGTAGCAGCCCCCCTAATACTTACCTGAGCCCCATCTCTATCCAGCCATGTGGCACCAGTGTCTCAACCGTTGGGATTCTCTCCCCTGATTGGCTGAGACACAGCAGCGGTGCCATTGGCTCCCGCTGCTGTCAAAGCCAGTTAGCCAATCAGGAGAGAGAGGGGCGGGGAGGAACCGTGGCCTCCGTATCTGAATGGACACATAAGGCTGCGGTTCCCAGTTGGGTGCCCCCACAGCTGCTTGCTGTGGGGGCACTGGACAGAAGGAAAGGGCCAGAAGCGCCGGCAAGGCACCCAAGAAGAGGAGGATCCAGGCTGTTTTGTGCAAAATCATTTCACAGAGCAGGTATGACATGTTTATTATTTTTTAAGAAAGAAAACAAGATTTTAGTATCACTTCAAAAGGTAATAATCCTTCTGTGTTCTGCTCCCCCCCCCCCCCCAGTCCCCAGTCCCCCCTCATACTTAACCTGAGCCTGCTCAAATCGAAATGGAGAGCTGGAGTCTTTTCATATTAAAAAGCGGGTAATCACCCGCTTGTTAACATAGGTTGAGCAACTCCTGCCCTCTGCCCAGATCTGCAGCTCCTTCCGGCCTTCTGCCCTGCTGATAGGATGGCGTTGTTGGCTGGGCAGGGGGAGCCAGGAAGGGACACATGGATAACAGCCCTGCCAAAAGGTAGAAGTCCTGTGCAGGGGAGGTAGAGATTGGAATGGGGCAGTGATATCAGAGAGGAAAGGGGGGCAGCCTGCAGGGGCACTGTGATGGAGGAGGCTGTGATTGCTAGTGGCACTGTGATATAAAGGGCACTGCACTGCAAAGGAGTTCCTCGTTACATTAATGTAAATGGGATAGTACTGTAAAAGGGGCACTGTGATGTGAAGAGGAACGGAGGACACTGGAACTGCTTTAAAGGGGAAACTGTGATGTAAAGAGGGACTGTAGACACCGATATAAAGGAGGGGACTGTGCTGTAAAGAGGGAATGTGGCCACTGATATAAAGGGGGGGCTATGCTGCAAAGGGGGACTGTGTACATTGAAATAAAGGGGGGATTGTGCTGTAAAGAGGGACTGTGGACACTGATATAAAGGGGGACTGTGCTGTAAAGAGGGAATGTGGACACAGATATAAAGGAGGGGACTGTGCTGTAAAGAGGGACTGTGGACACCGATATAAAGGAGGGACTGTGCTGTAAAGGGGGACTGTGGACACTGATATAAAGGGGGGACTGTACTGTAAAGAGGGGTTGTGTTGTGAAGGGGGGCTAAAGACAGACACCATGAATACCCCCCGATCCGTCCAGTGCAAGAATAGCCCTGCCTCTGCTATATCCATTTTGTGGATGTATGTTTCCTCCACCTCTCCTACTGTTTCTTCATTTTTCCCCTTTCCCCCCAGCAATTACCAGATCAACAGTCTTTAGGGGGGCAGCTCTAACATGAGGAAGCAAAGCTCTTCCTCTACCAAGATGGCCGCCTTCACACAGACAATTTGCTGAACAGGCAAGACATAAGGGAAAAGATCAGCTGCAGGATCAGGCTGCCTTTTTGGGCACAGCTTTCACAGTTTATGTTTCTATTAAATAAATTGACTTATAAAAGCAGATCACCTGTATACTAATTAAGAAAAAACACATTTCAAGACTTCAATACGACAACTTGTGCTTTTATTGGCAGATAACAAGAGCCCTCCAAGGTGCAATCCTTGGCCACAATCAGAACACTTCACCCAGCATGAAAAACTCCCTCACCTAATAAATGCAAATAAATGTTTTCTACAATATTTTATATAAATTAGGGACAAGCGCAGATTTAAAAACTCAGCTGTAAAAATTTTTTTTTTTTTTTAAATTAAAACAGATAAGGGTAAGCAAAAGCATACTGCAGAAAAGCAGACTAAACATGAAAAACAAAATTGTTTTTGTCCTCTTAAAATAACAGGAAGAGCTATTTTTATCACCGACGGCAATCACTTGTATCCAGACTACTGTTAAGCTAATTTTTTAAAGAGGATGATGTATAAATACTGTGAAAAACAGAAAAGTGTCTTGCCTGGGACTGGATTTCACAGCTAATTTGCCAAGTATCAGTTGCCCAAAGTGGACAGGTAAGGTGTTTATATTTTTAACTAAGAATTTGTTGTGGGGTTGGCTTCTAGCGAGGCTGAAATGTGCTAAAAGCTTTCACGAAATCCACGTCATAAAAAAAACGAACCATCAATAAATGGTGTACAGTGGAACCTTGGTTAACGAGTAACGTGGTTAAAGAGCGTTTTGAAAGACAAGCAACTTTTTTAAAAAAAATTCTGACTCGGTTTGAGAATGTTGTCTCGCAAAACGAGCAGAATTCAAGCTAATGTGACGTGCAGTATTGCATTTGGCCAGAGGTGCGGGGGCGCCGGTGACACTCGGAACGGTTCGGAGCCGTTCGGAAATACTCAGTTCCCGAGTGTTTCCGAGTTCAGCCGAGCTGTCCCCGAGTATTTCCAAGGCTCTCTGGCGCCCCCCCCACCTCTGGCCACATGCGGTATTGCATGCAATAAAAGTCAATGCGGAACGAATTATCTTTGTTTCCATTGACTTCTATGGGGAAACTGGCTTTGATAGGCGAGCGCTTTGGATTACAAGCATTCTCCTGGAATGGATTATGCTTGTAATCCAAGGTTCCACTGTATTACATGCTGTTCATACTCAGTCATTATGATATTTTTTTTTTCTGTATTCTGCAAAAAAAAAAAAACCTGGTTGATCCTGCTGTTCTCTATCTCCCCCTTCTGTCCATGTCCCCAATCCAGCTAGGGATTTTGCAGCTGTGGTGGCAACTCTGCACATGCTCAGTTTTTAGTGAGTTTCTTTGCTGAGCATTTCCTCTCTATCGCATCTGAGCAGCCTATAGAGCAGGGATATGCAATTAGGGGACCTCCAGCTGTTGCAAAACTACAAGTCCCATCATGCCTCTGCCTCTGGGTGTCATGCCTGTGGCTGTCAGAGTCTTGCTATGCCTCATGGGACTTGTAGTTCTGGAACAGCTGGAGGTCCGCTAATTGTATATCCCTGCTATAGAGAGTCATACATGTGGGCGGAAAAACTGGTAAGTGACAGTCTATTCCCTCCCTCCTCCTCCATGCACACTAACCAGCTAAACACAATGGGGGCGGGATGTAACATGTAGAAGGAGGCTTCACCTCCCTCTTATTCTAAGACACAGGCTGGAGGGGCGTGACACGGCCTGTGCCTGGCAGAAATCCGCCCACACCATGTTATTGTTAAAAAAAAAAAAAAAATTATAAAGATTTGATTTCAAATATATATTTGTATGACAAATTAAACCAGTTTATTGATATTATTTATTTTTACTCTCTACCCACCACCGCCATAGGTGCCCTGAAAGGGGCCGGGCGCTTGTATAGGGAGGGCAGCAGTGGATAGGGAGGGCGGCGCCCCTGCGCCCACAATGGACAGTCTGCCCCTGGCATCAGCATTGTTTCACCCAGAAAAAAAATCAATCTATGCATGTGGAGAGGAACAGAGTGGAGGGGGATAGAAAGAGTTTTGTAGTTCAGCAGGCAGGGCCGACAACCAAAATTTAGGAGCTCACTGGAGTTCTGGCAGATCAACAGGTATTATTCTGTCCTTGCATGTTTTTTTCAAAAAGATGCACCGTCCAGATATTCATTTATGCATCAACAAAGGTCTTGAATTATTACATATCGCCTACATTGTATACAGCAGCTGTAAGGAGAATAGACTGAGATGGAGATAGGAGAGAGAATTTTGGAAAGGGGACACTGAGCCCTGCACTCTGTAAAAATATAAAAAGGGAAATTATACCCTTCTTCACGATTTTAGATATGCCCATTACGGAGATCATCTGAATCAAAAAAATTTTAAATACTGATGCTTAAAAAAAACAACATAGTTTTTGTGTATAAGTGGTAATGCAACTTATCCCACTGCAAGTCTACCAGCCTGTGCTGTACACACGGGTCAAATGTCGGACGGTTTCTATGGAACATTCGGCCCATGTGTAATAGGCTTAAAGTGTTACTATACCCAGCAATATGAGAATCATTAATCCCCCCCCCCCCCCCCCCCCCGTGTCCACAGCTTATAAATCTTTTTGCATTAAAATACTGCCACTATATACCTTTTTGGCTGATCTGTATACCACGGTTACATGACAAACTGCAGGGTCTGTCCAGTGCTGGAGTTCAGGTAGGAGGAGATTTCCACTGTAGCCTGTGTCTTCATGCTGTTATGGGAGGCAGATCATACATGAATTAGGAGGAGAAGTCCAGCCTAAGTTCCTTTGGCTGGGCTTCTCCTATGGGTCACAGGAGTGCAATTGGTTCTGAACTCCTGTGACCTGTTTTCAGCAGAAGTCCGCTCTCTGCTGATGTCACGGATATCAGTCCAGGCACCGCATCATAACGACAAAAAAGATTGGATCGCCAGGTCCCTGGACTAATACCCGTCTCTGCCTCTCAGCGAGCCCCCACCCACAGGGGAGGGGGGGGGGTCAGCAGTGCAGAGAGCTGCTGACTGATAGGCCGCAGATCTCTGCTTGGGGGGAGCTGTGAGAACTGAGCCATTGGCGATATTCGATCGTTCGGTTCTCAGTACAGAGGCGGCGGGGGACAGATGCATCATTCACTTAGGTAAGTATGATTATGGGGGAAAAAAAATAAATAAATACATCTATTTTAAAATGTAACATCCAATGTTCTTTTTTAGTTACTGGGCATGGAGGGAGGGATTGGGCTGTCATTTAGGATCTGTATACACAGCCACATGTGTGATGTCAATATCATGTGACCTGAAAAGCTCAGCTCAACAAGCAACTGTTCTCTCCAGCAAAAGAGACCAAACTGAGCATGTGCAGAACTACCCTTACTGTGTATTATCTGGCCTTGCCAAGAGAGAACGTGCCTTTTTACACAATGCAGAGGATGAACCCCTTAAGTTCCACAGCGAGTATATCAAGCATGCTATTCTGCATATACAGACTGATATTACTGTTGTGGGTTTAGTAACACTTTAAGGAAAACTACTCTACGCAGTTGTCACCAGAAAAAGTTTCCCCATTTTTCCCCTCACATTCTGTTTTGATGACAACTCAAAATGATCTCTCACTTTTGTGCCTTTACATACACTGTAGGATGGTGCAGATATTACAGGCAGAAAAGACAACAATACATGCGGGTATGTACCAATGGAGCCTTTAGCGGCAATGGCGACTGCTTCCAGAAGAACCTGTACAATGCCGGCTCGTATGCGAGGAGAATCCTTCTTGTGAAGATCCAGGTGCCCGAGGATCTGCTGGATCACATGATGGGAGTACTGAGCCTGAAAAAACACAGGGGTATCGTTACTGTGACACACAGGGTAACCCCAAAATAACAACCAATACAGCTGTGAATTTGGATAGAACACAACCACAGAGATAGGAGTTGCCTTCAAGCCAACCCGTATTGAGAACAGTGACATTTAATAATCGAATGGTTAGCTTTTATGGTTCTAATAAGGCAACTTTTTTTTTTTTTTACCGCGGCAGACAGATTTGTAGTTCTCAATGGTCTACGAGTCTGCTGATCAGCGCCCTTGTAGTCCATTGACACATCCAGAAGCTCAGTAACTGTCTGCCCATACAGGGGTATGGACAGAGAGCTGTAGCCAGTAGTGGTGCACTGAAATTAAAATTACGGTGCCGAAGCCGAAAATTCAGAATGCATTTGGCTGAAACCAAAATTTAAATATAAATATATATTTTTATATATACAATTGTATTATACAAGTCTTTTTAATTAAAAGTGATTGTGAAGGTTTGCATCTTTCTTTTTTTAACCACTTGGCGTCCGCGCTATAGCCAAATGACGGCCACAGCGCAGACCTGAATTTACGGGAGGCCGTCATATGACGTCCTCCCCTTTGCACGCACCCCCTGCAGGGAGCGCTCGGCATGCGCTGTGATCACCGAGTCACTGAGACTCAGGTGATCGCAGATCTGAGTAACGGGCCGATCCCGGCCCCTTACCATGTGATCAGCTGTCAGCCAATGATCACGTGATGGATCATGTGATGTAAACAAAAGCTCGGTAATCGTTTTTTTTTTTCTCTGCTCACACTGACAACGTGAGGAGAAAAATAAAGCTGATCACCGGCTTATGTGTAAGGGACATCGGTCCCGAAGAGGAAGGAGGCACATCTGCCTCATCTGTGCCTACAATTACCGCCTGCCAGTGCCCACCAGTGCCACCTATCAATGCCCATGAGTGCCACCTATCAATGCCCATGAGTGCCACCTATCAATGCCCATGAGTGCCACCTATCCATGCCCATGAGTGCCACCTATCCATGCCCACCAGTGGTGCCAATCAGTGCCTCATCGGTGCCACCTAGCAGTGCTGCCTATCAGTGTAACCTACCAGTGCCGATCAGTGCCCATTATTGCCACCCATCAGTGCCCATCACTGCCAATCAGTGCCAGCTATTAGTGCCACTTCTCAGTACCCACCAGTGCCACCTATCAATGCCCTTCAGTGCCACCTCTTAGTGCACACCAGTGCCACCTTATCGGTGCCCATCAATGCAGCCCATCGGTGCGGCCCATCGGTGCCCATCAGTGCAGCCCATCAGTGCAGCCTCATCAGCGTACATCAATGAAGGAGAAAAATTACCTGTTTGCAAAATTTTATAACAAAATATAAAAAAAAGACTAATTTAAATTTGGTCTTTTTAAAAATTTTTAACAAAAAATAAAAACCGCAGAGGTGATCAAATACCACCAAAAGAAATCTCTATTTGTGGGGAAAAAAATGATAAAAATGTAATTTGGGTACAGTGTAGCATGACCGCGCAATTGTCATTCAAAGTGCATCAGCACTGAAAGCTGAAAATTGGTCTGGGCAGGAGGGGGGTTTAAGTGCCCAGTAAGCAAGAGGTTAAATAACAAACATATCATACTTACCTCCACTGTGCAGTTCGTTTTTCACAGAGTGGCCCCGAACAGCGACTTCTGGGGTCCCTCGGTGGTTCTCGCGGCTCCTCCTCTTATCAGATAACCCTCTAGGAGAAGAGTTCTCCCTGGGGGTTACCTTGCGGGCGCGCTCCCGAGTCCAGCATTTGTGTCCACAGACAAGAATGCCGGACTCGGCCCCGCATCATTGGATTTGATTGACAGCAGCAGGAGCCAATGGCTGCGCTGCTATCAATCTATCCAATCAAGAGCCAGGACCCCGGGCAAAGGAAGAGCGCGTCCCCACTAGGTGACATTCCAGGGCTCAGGTAAATAAAACTAAAGGGCTGGTGACTGCCAGGTGTTTTTTCACCTTAATGCATAGGATGCATTAAGGTGAAAAAACATAAGGGTTTACAACCCCTTTAACATCATGAATTTAAATGAATATGAATTTATTTTCAGCCATTATTGGCACCTTTTCGGCCAATAGGCTGCTTTCACTCTGAGCAGCTGACTGAAGCGCTTTTGCATAAAAAAAAAAAAAAAAAAAAAAAAAAAAGCGCAAGAAAAGCTCAAGAAAAACGCATCCTTTTAAATTCTATGTATGTCTTCACACTGGTCCATTGGTGTTAAAATTCCTGCTTGCTGAATTTCTGGTGCATATTTGGACAGTTAAAAGAAAAAACGCGCCAAAAACGCAACTCCCTATTGAAATGCATTGAAAAACGCATCAAGGACATCAAAAAACGCACTTGTGTTGCATTCTTGAGCTACATAATATATGAAAAATGCACCAGAAGCGTGTTAAAATCATGACAACATCGGCACCTTTTTTTCCCCATCGACAAAATGCAGATAACCCTATTTTTGGCCGTTAATTTTCAGCTGCCAAAATTTCAGCACATCCCTAGTAGGCAGTGTCTGCATATGCCTGACATTGCACCCGCAACCACTGAACACAAGTGCAATGCTTTGCAGGCTTCTGTGTAAACAAAAAAAAAAAAATAAAATAATGCACTTTTTTTTTTTTACCTGCAAAAACATAAAAATGTATTATTTTTTACAAAAGGTGAACTTAGCCTTTAAAAATTCCTTTAACCACTTGCCGACCAGCCGCCGCAGTTTTACTGCAGCAGAATGGCAAGGCTGGGCGAAACGATGTTATGTTACGTCGCTTCGCCCTGTGGGCACCAGGAGCGTGCGTACCCACTGGGCGAGATGACTGCCGGGCTCCTGCAATCACTCGTGACACAGCAAGAACCGGAAACTGTGTGTGTAAAACACAGAGATCCCGGTTCTCTGAGGGGAGAAGAGATACAAAGTATGAACAGCGATCTGTCATCTCCCCTACACAGTCCCCTCCCCCCTTCAGTTAGAACACACACAGGGAACACATTTAACCCCTTGATCGCCCCCTAGTGTTAACCTCTTCCCTGCCAGTGACGTTTTTACAGTAATCAGTGCACTTTTATAGCAATGATCGCCGTATAAATGCCAATGGTCCCAAAAAATGTGTCAAAAGTGTTTGCTGTGTCCGCCATAATGATCGCAGATCACCGACATTACTAATAATAAAAAAAAAAAAAAAAATAATAAAAATAATAAATTTTGTAGACGCTATAACTTTTGCGCAAACCAATCAATATACGCGTATTGTGATTTTTTTTTACCAAAAATATGTAGAAGAATACATATCGGCCTAAACTGAGAAAATGTCTTTAAAAAAAAAAAAGACAAAAAAAAAAAAAAAAGGGGATATTTATTATAGCAAAAAGTACAAAATATTGTGTTTTTTTTTAAATTGTCGCTCTTTTTTTGTTTATAGCGCAAAAAATAAAACCACAGGGATGATCAAATACCACCAGAAGAAAGCTCTATTTGTGGGGAAAAAAGGACATCAATTTTGTTTGGGTACAACGTCGCACGACCGCGCAATTGTCAGTTAAAGCGACGCAGTTTCCCGAATCGCAAAAAATGGCCTGGTCATTCAGCAGCCAAATCTTCCGGGGCTGAAGCGGTTAAAAAGCAGTAGGGTGTAAGGCAGTCATAAAAAGAGATACTGGTAAGCCCCGTTCACACTACGCATAGTGGGGACATGTGATCACTTAAATGGGCTGCCTTATGAGCGACTGTCGCTCAAAACAAGCTCAGGGACCAAATTTTGGCCCCGAGCGATTTTACACTCGCATTTCGCCATGGTTGCCGTGCAACAATCACAGCAAAATCTTTTCACATATTTATTTGTAAAAAACTTTAGAAAATCATTTATCATTTTCCTTCCACTTCACAATTATGGGCCACTTTGTGTTGGTCTATCACATAAAATCCCAATAAAATACATTTACGTTTTTAGTTGTAACATGACAAAATGTGGAGAATTTCAACGGGTATGAATACTTTATCAAGGCACTGTAGTTCTCTTCAGCAACATAGTTCAGCTATGTTTGCCATCTTTAACCCTGTCTGTACTGTGGAGGCAGAGCTACATGATCAATTGTAAACCAGATTTGAATGCTGGCTGTCCTAAAACAAAGGGTTAAAGGTTTAGAGGTTGGGCTTCTTCCAGTGTTATCTTAATGAGGACAGACTTGGGACAGGCTCACTCTAACATCATTCACAAAAACCATGCAAAAATCTTGTTCTAAGAAACATTAAAAATATCTTTTTTTTTTTTTTTTTTTTTTTTTTTTTTACGCATGATGTGTGAATGGGAACACAAAACATATAGTGAGGTTTTCTCAAATTTGATTTCAAAAGTGGAAATGTGCTTTAAAGATGGAGAGCCACAGAAGGAAGCCGAATGGGAACAGACATGAACTTACTAACCTGAATAGAATACATAATAATTTTAAAGCAGGAAACAGCAAACTCATTCGACTCCCACAGCTTGTGATGGTCTAGATGCCTGCAGGAAAAAAAAAAAAAAAAAACACAATTGTTTAGTATTTGTTCCTCTCCACATCTTGGGGTAAATTTGCCCCCCTCACCGATTCTGGTGAAAAGGCTTTAAATAACATGTTCTTTCCTGGTTCCTCTACATGAGCGTATTGGTCATCTAAAAGGTTCTCCAAACTGTGGTCTGGAGGATGGATACAGCCCTTTACTTGCTTATAACTGGCCCTTGAGGCATCCCCACCCCCCCTTCACTGTCAGCAACAGTGGGACATTGTTCCTGTCACTGACACCGACAATGGAACACTATTCCTCCCACTGACACCAATGATGGAGCACTATTCCTCCCACTGACACCAATGATGGGGCACTATTTCTTCCATTGACACCAATGATGGGGCACTATTTCTTCCATTGACACCAATGATGGGGCACTATTTCTTCCATTGACACCAATGATGGGGCATTGTTTACTCTTACTGACATCAGGACATTTTCTATTCCCACTGGCCACAGTCTGGCCCCTCTAAAGTTTGAAGGGCAGTAAAGACCTTTGTTTGGAAAATTTGGAGACCCCTGGTCCAAGGTTCTTCTGTGATCTGACAGATACACGCGACTCTGTTTACCACTCAGAGGACAACAAGTAATTATATACAATAACCGTATGCACACTTTCATGCAGCCCTCAGGCTACTTATCCTGCTGTTCAAAATGATATATTTTCTTAACTTAGCCATATCACACAAGGATGGGGTGCAGGGGAGCACGTGCTGTGGTGGAAGGCCGGGAGAGCCGTGGTGCAGGGGAGTAGAGCCGTGGGGGGCGGGGGGAGAGCCGTGGTGCGGGGGGGGGGGGAGAGCCGTGGTGCGGGGGGGGGGGGGAGCCGTGGTGCAGGAGCCGTGGTGCAGGGGGGGGGGGAGCCGTGGTGCAGGGGGGGAGAGCAATGGTATGGGGGGGTGGGGGGGACAAGAGCTGTGGTGCGGGGGGGGGGGGACAAGAGCTGTGGTGCGGGGGGGGGGACGACAAGAGCTGTGGTGCGGGGGGGGGGGACAAGAGCCATTGTGCGGGGGAACATAAGCTGTGGTACTAGGAACACCGCAAGTTCGAGATGTCACCTGGAGGTCACAGTAAGCGAAAACTGTGATATCTCCAGTCCAGCTGAACCCAAGCACACAGCAAGTCATCCTTAGAATTGCTCGCCAAGGCTGTCCAAGGTCACAGCAAGTAAACAATATCTTACTCTAAGGCCACAGCAAGTATAAGCTGTCATCTGAAAGTCTAACGCAAGCACACACAGACACCTGAAGGTCACAGCAAGCACATACAACCAGCTGCAGAGCTCACATATGTACATCTGAAGATCACAGCAAGCACACACCTACAACTTAAGATCATGAAAGGCATACAAATGTGAGGAAGGTATGGGATGGTGGCAACACTTTAGTCCACTTTTGGTGAAATATATCTTTATGAAAGGCATACACTACCAACTCAAGATCATGTTTAATTCACAGCTAGCACAAGCTGAACCATTAAGGTCACGGCAAGCACAAGCCCTTGGGCAGAAATCATGGAAAGCAAAAGCCAATGCACAGAGGTAAAAGCAAGCTGAAGACAATAAGTAGAGGTTTTGGTAAACAAATTATGAGACTTAGAGATCACGGCAAGTAAAATCCAACACACAGAGGTCATGGCAAGCAAACACAGATGGGCAGAGGCCATGGCATGCAAAACCCAACACTGAAGCCAGGTACACACGAGTCCAATATGAGGAGACATTTGCCGGTTCAAAAAAAAAAAAAAAAAAAAAGAAAAAAATGGCCGACATTTGGCCCGTGGGTATGTCGGTTTGTCCGATGTGCATGCTGGAAAAACAGCAGCCGGCTGACTCCTGATCAGCGCTCTCAGCCAATAACAAAGAGCGCTGATTTTATTACACAGAACTTCATTTCTGAACGTATTTGTTTTGGTGTCTTTGTATGTATGGACTGCATGGCTTATTACCGACATGTGGTACACATTTCATAGCAAAATAAAGATATACTGTATTTATCGTTTCAGGAAAAACATACATTTTAAATAAGGAACTTTGAAGCAAAATAAGGGTCAGTGCCCATCTGCAGCCTCACAATTGCCATCAATGCAGCCTTATCAGTCCACATCAATGCAGCCTCGCCACTGCCATCAATGCAGCAGCCTCGCCACTGCCATCAATGCAGCAGCCTCGCCACTGCCATCAATGCAGCAGCCTCGCCACTGCCATCAATGCAGCAGCCTCGCCACTGCCATCAATGCAGCAGCCTCGCCACTGCCATCAATGCAGCAGCCTCGCCACTGCCATCAATGCAGCAGCCTCGCCACTGCCATCAATGCAGCAGCCTCGCCACTGCCATCAATGCAGCAGCCTCGCCACTGCCATCAATGCAGCAGCCTCGCCACTGCCATCAATGCAGCAGCCTCGCCACTGCCATCAATGCAGCAGCCTCGCCACTGCCTTCAATGCAGCAGCCTCGCCACTGCCTTCAATGCAGCAGCCTCGCCACTGCCTTCAATGCAGCAGCCTCGCCACTGCCTTCAATGCAGCAGCCTCGCCATTGCCTTCAATGCAGCTTGATCGATGCCCATCTGCAGCCTAGAGGGGACAGGGAGGGGGACGGGACGCGTGCCAACAGATTAGATACAGTGAGAATCTCCTACGATGGACAGAACAGTGGTCCAATGGAGGCCCAGGAGACAGGACTTCCTATTACAGAGGCCACCAAGTAAACAGGAGATTCTCACTGTATGTAATCTGATGGCGCTTGTCCCGCCCCCCTCCCTGTCCCCTCCGAGGCAGCTAAAATTGAAGTATTTGTGTATAACACACACACGCGCTATTTGCACCCCCGATTTTCAGGGTGAAAAAGTGCATGTTATATGCCAATAAAAACATTTACCTAGAAAAATGGTGACATATCAATACTTATTTTACTTGCTATATATATATATATATATATATATATATATATATATATATATATATATATATATATATATATATATATATACACATATATACACACACACACACACACATATATATATATACACACATAAATGTGTTCCGCATTTATTTTTATAAACCAGTGAAGGAAGACTAAAAGCCGTATTTTGTACAGTTCCAAAAAGTAGCGAAAGCTCGCCACACCACCCCCACCCACCTTCCAAAATTTAATTAACACCTCTGAAAAAACAGCCTATTAAAATACTGAGATGTGGCTGAGAAGAAAAGAAAGAAAAAAAACCTAAGAGATATTTTGCAGTAATTGGCCATAAAAACGTGAATCAGAAGGCAACACAAGTGCCCGGGATAATGGGAACATAATTATAATGTTGCTTCATTAAAGATACATAACTGGGAGAGTACATAGTTTGCATCTTTTTTCAAGCTGTGATTTATTGCTGTAACATAATATCAAACAATGCACGGCTCTCTAATTAATAATGTGAAAAATAAGACCAAACTGGGAGGGAAGTTTTCATTTCTTACCGTCGAAAAAAGGAAAATATGAATCGTTTGAGGGGGAAAAAAAAAACATGTTTACAAAGAAGAGGTAATGATATAGAAAATGAATGAATGGGACTTGTACAAGAAAACAAAGGCTTGCAGGCAGAAATAAAGCTTTCTGCTATTAAAACTCCAAAATGCAGCAGATTTCAAAATAAAGAGTACTAAAAGTGTTTGTAAAGGCTGAAGGTTTGTTACCTTCATGCATTCTTTGTGCTGCTCCTCCCACAAGACTCACCTGAGCCCCCTTCTTAATCCAGCGATGTGCACAAGGGCTTAGGCTATCCTGGGACTCCCTCTCCTCATTGGCCGAGACAGCAGCGGGAGCCATTGGCTCCCGCTGCTGTCATTCACAGCCAGTGAGCCAACGAGGAGAGAGGGGAGAGAAGGGCTGAGCCGCGCTCTGTGTGTCTTATGGACGCATAGAGCAGGGCTCAGGAGTGAGCACGCACTAGTGCCCCTATAGCAAGTGGCTTGCTATTGATGGCACTGGTCAAGGGGGAGGAGCCAGGAGAGCCAGCGGGTGACCCGAGAAGATGTTTGTAAAAAAAAAAAAAAAAGTCACATTTTTGGGACCATTGGCATTTATACAGCGATCAGTGCTATAAAAATGCACTGATTACTGTAAAGATGTCACTGGCAGGGAAGTGGTTAACACTAGGGGGCGATCGAGGGGTTAACTGTGTTCCCTGGGAGGTGATTCTAACTGAAGGGGGAGGGGACTGACTAGAGGAAGTGACAGATCGTGGTTCCTAGCTAATAGGAAAACACGATCTGTCCATCCTCTCAGAACAAAACACGGATTTGTGTGTTTACACACACACACACACACACTTCTGTGTTCTGTCCCTCCTGCTCGCGATCGGCGGTCATCGCAACTGTCGCCCCCCCCCCCCTGCTGAGCAGCGGGCACGCGCCTGCTATCCCGATCCCGCGAGCCGACGTATAGCTACAACGGCTTTTGAGATCGTGCCGACCTGCCGCAGAATAATGAAGCGGCAAGCGGTTAATAATAAAAATCTAACAAAGGTATTATATCCCATATACTCTATGCATTTACGCTCTGGAACTTTGCCGCAGGTGTCGACCCCACCCGGCCTGGTGGGATTTGGGTGTATATCAACGTGTGAATCCTTGTAAGCTGCACTCAGTGAGGTGCCGTCTCACCTTGGGGCAATATCTGACCTTTTAATTACGCAGGATTATCTGACAGCTCTTACGGAAATCTTGGTTGGGAGGTGCCCACGGTATGCATTTTGGTAACTGTGTGAGATGGCCATTGTTGTGTATATATAACCAGTCATGCATTTTCCAATCCGATATGCTAAATGCAGTTTCTTTGCAGTAAACCTATCCTCTGAAGAAGACCCCCAACGAAACGGGTCGAAACGCGTCAACCTTTGTCATACATTAGACATGCTTGCCATGTAATGTTATGTACATTTCTGTGTTTGCAACATTTGCACTTTTGGGTATGCCCCCTTTAGAGCTCATATTTTAACTATCATGGAAATTTTTGAATGCTAATAACTTTTAATAAAGAACAATTTTTCAAATGTACTTATTACTTATTTACCTCACTTCCTAAAATCCCCTCTGGGGGAATTTTCCCATAATATATCATTTGGGGTGTGCAGCAACAATACCTCTCCTTATATGTATTTTTCCTACACTAAAAAAAGAAACTTTTTTTTTTTTTTTTTTATATATTTTGTTATAAAATTTTTCAAACAGGTAATTTTGCAGTGCAAATCACATGTGATGTTTATGCGATGCGATTTCAGCCATACAAATAGTACAGATTTGCATCGCATTCAAACCAAGCTCGCACAGGAGCCCTTTTTTTTTGGTCTGCACCAGAATCCGATTCCAGTCGGAACTGTCAGTTCGCACTGCGATATGCAAACTAAAATGGGGGCGTCATTAACATTATAGTGACACTCCCAGCAGTTCGCATATGGCAGGTGCGATGCTGGAGCCCCCCCCGCAGTGGATTCGCAGTGTTCCCCGCATCGCACCTATGTGAACCGGGACTCAGATAAGATAACATTAGAAGAAAACATCTTCAGACACACAATTCATTATATAAATATAAATATATATATATATAAAAAAAAAATATATATATATATAAAAAAAAAATATATATATATATAAAAAAAAATATATATATATATATATATATAAAAAAAATATATATATATATATATATATATATATATATATATATATATATATATATATATATATATATATACACACACATACATATACACACACACATATACATACATTATACACACACATATATATATATATATATATATATATATATCTCACACACACACACACACATACATATATATATATATATATATATATATATCTATATCTCACACACACACACATACATATATACACACACACACACACTGTATATAAAAATGAAGAGTGAGACATACGCAAACACTGGGCGAACAGCATTATTCATATTCCCGTAAGCGGCTCTTCCAAGTAGTTCTCTGAAGCAATTCTCTGCCAGGACCCCGGGATTCTCCTCTCTTTCGGTGACGCTGGGGGATGCCGGGGGACCAATCCGACTGCAAGAAAAAAAAAAAATAAATAAATAAAAAGTCACTATTCTGAATCGGCGGATCGCTAACTGAATACAAGTGACATGACGTGCAGAGGAGACAACTGAAGGACGGCTCTGATTGTGACAAAGTGACACGGCTGATGACGAGTTCATTTTGTACCTTGTTGACATTGTGAGATGGAATATTTTTGTGTAGTGACTTCCATACCGCAGGAGACGATCTCAGGCAAAATCAATCTCTCCGCTGCAAACAGCGGAAGCAAAATTTTAGCATAAATTTCAAGTTGGTGAAAACATTTTCACCTCAAACTGATGAGGAGTGCACAGTGTCCCATCAGCGGAGACGGTTTTAAAGGGGAACTTTACCCATAGCACAAAAAAAATAAAAAATAAAAAATAATCAAGGAATATACACACACCGGCCACTTTTTTTTATTAGGTACACCTGTTCAATTTCTTGAATTGCTAAATAAATTGCTAATCAGCCAATCACATGGCAGCAACTCCATGCATTTAGACATCTAGATGTGGTGAAGACGACTTGGTGATGTTCAAACCAAACATCAGGATGGGGAAAAAAGGGGATTTAAGTGACTTTGAACGTGGCATGGTTGTTGGTGCCAGACGTGCTGGTCTGAGTATTTCAAAAACTGCTGATCTACTGGGATTTTAATACACAACCAACTCTCGGGTTTACAGAGAATGGTCCGAAAAAAAGAAAATATCCAGTGAGTGGCAGTTGTGCGGAGGAAAATGCCTTGTTGATGTCAGAGGAGAATGGGCAGACTGGTTTGAGATGATAGAAAGGCAACAGTAACTCAAATAACCAATCGTTACAACCAAGGTATGCAGAATACCATCTCTGAACACACAACACATCGAACCTTGAAGCAGATGGGCTACAGCAGCAGAAGACCACACCGGGTGCCACTCCTGTCAGCTAAGAACAGGAATATAATTTACATAATCACACACATAGGTTGGACTTGATGGACTTGTGTCTTTTTTCAACCTCACCTACTATGTAACTATGTAATAAATATCGTACTAAGAACCGTATAAGCTGAGTTTTTCAGCACATTTTTTAGGTTGAAAACCCCCCCTCGGCTTATATTTGAGTGAGGGTGCAGCCTCACTGTGCCCATCACTGTGCCCTATCTGATACAGTTTCCCAGCATTGTATCAGTGTTCCGTCTATCACGGACGAGGAGGAGGCGGGGCTTTGTTACAATGGACGGCCACAGAGCAGACTGGATGACACAGCGGGAGACACCCGCTGTTTTAGTTATCAAAGGTACAGCTGCAGATGGGCACAGTGAGGCTGCACATGGGCACAGTGAGGCTGCACATGGGCACAGTGAGGCTGCACATGGGCACTGATGATACAGGTGGGCACAGTGAGGCTGCAGATGGGCACAGTGAGGCTGCAGGTGGGCACAGTGAGGCTGCAGGTGGGCACAGTGAGGCTGCAGGTGGGCACTGATACAGATGGGCACTGATGATACAGGTGGGTACAGTGAGGCTGCAGATGGGCAGTGAGGCTGCAGATGGGCACTGATGATACAGGTGGGCACAGTGAGGCTGCAGATGGGCACAGTGAGGCTGCACAGTGAGGCTGCAAATGGGCATTGTTTACTGCCTTTCCCACCCTAGGATTATACTCGAGTCAATAAGTTTTCCCAGTTTTTTGTGGTAAAATTAGGTGCCTCGGCTTATATTCGGGTCGGCCTATATTCGAGTATATACGGTAATCGCCTCACATGCAATTACATCTGAACAGCCACGGACAGCTGCGGCACTGTCAGCTCATCATTGCTTTGTACAGGCAGAGCGGCCACAACTATCTGCATCCACCTGTGATTTTAACTGCAGGAATCGGCTGGATTCTTGATGAAGCTGGTGTACATGAAGGCCATGTAATTGAGCCCCCCCAATGTTCTTGTTCTCATACCCACATACCTGTCATTGTCCTCTATCTTCTGCATATTAAACAACAATGATGGAACGATTTTATCCATGTGTTGCGGTTCCCAGATTGTGGCGCGAAGCTCATCATTTACTGTTTTACGGACAACGCCTTGGATCCCCCGAATTCCTGCAATTCTTATTCTACAAGACAAAGTGGGAATAAAACCAAGAGTCAATAGGGAAAGGTAGGCTCATTCATGAGGCAGTCCTACAAGATAATGAAAATATAATTATAAATGATATATACTGAAATCATTGGATTATATTGTACAGTTATTGGGGAGGACCGTACACCAAAAGTCAAGGTCCGCTTACAGCTAAACTCTGAGCAAATGGATAAAATCTCCTAAAACATGTATCTGAGAGCCGTCTTACCTGACAAAAAAGAAAACCGAGCTCAGCCACACAGCACAGTTCTGTTTAGCAAAGGAAGGGACCAAAACTTTCTTCGGTGCAGTTTCAATTACAGGTTCACCCCCACCCTGCGACTGGCCAGATAAAAGGAGATAAAGCCCACTGATGAAGTCACCTGTCAGTCTGCTCTCTCCTATCAGCCTACTCCTTATACAGCAGCACAGCAGATTGTGCTGCTTCTCCCTACCCCAGTCTAAGCTCTGCTGCAAAGTGAACTGCAAGAGGCTGTTGCCAGGTTAAAATTCAGGTACTTAGCCTGCTTGCATTAAAAAAAAATATATGAGTAATGATGTATTAATGAATAAGTGTTTTTTTTTTTTTTGCCTGGGAGAGGTCCAGCCTGGGTGAAAAAATGACCAGTTACACTTACCGGTAACGGTGTTTCTGGGAAGTCTTCCAGGACGGCACCCTGAGAGATGACTGGTCCTCCTGACAGGAAACACAATCAAGTTAGAGGTTAAAAACCCCGCCCCTCCCTGCACTCCTCAGTTGTGCAAAAGTATTGACCCACACCAGTGCATGAAAGTGAAACAAAAACACCTCTAATGTATCACTATAGAAAAAATACCAACCGGGTGGGAAGTAGGCCTGCCGTCCTGGAAGACTTCCCAGAAACACCGTTACCGGTAAGTGTAACTGGTCATTTTCTCAAGTCGTCTTCCAGGACGGCACCCTGAGAGAAGAGCAAATAGTTCAGGCCTACCTTAGGGTGGGACAACCGCTTGCAGGACCTTTCTGCCGAAGGCCAGGTCCTGGGATGACAGCAGTTCCACTCTGTAATGTTTCAGGAACGTGTTCTGGCTTGACCACGTTGCTGCCTTACAAATTTGATCTACCGATGCTCCGGCTCTTTCTGCCCAAGAGGTTGCCAGAGACCTTGTAGAGTGAGCTTTAAGATTAGTTGGAGCCGTTTGACCTGAATGCTCATAAGCTATGGCAATAGCCTGTCTAATCCATCTAGCAATGGTCGTTCTAGAGGCCTGTTCGCCTTTTCTAACTCCACAAAAACTGACCAACAGATGCTGAGTCTTCCTAAACTCTTTAACCTTTTCTAGGTAAAGCAACAGACATCTCCTGACATCTAACGTATGGAAGGCCCTTTCCTTCTCATTCTGTGGATTGAGACAGAAGGAGGGTAAAATAATCTCCTGTGACCTATGGAAGCGTGAAGCTACCATGGGAAGGTACAAAGGATCCTGCTTGAGAATAATTCTATCCTCTAACAGGCGGAAAAAAGGCTCCTTCATAGAAAGAGCATGCAAATCACCCACCCTTCTGGCTGTAGTAACAGCCAGAAGGAAGGCAGTTTTAAACGAAATCAGTCTAACTGAAGATTGAGCCAACGGCTAAAAGGGTGCCCTGGTCAGGGCTTCCAGGACTAAAGATAAATCCCACGGTGGAAATTCCTTCACTTGCACCGGGGAAAGTCTCTCTCTAGCCGCTAAGAACCTCTTAATTAAAGGATCTAGAGCTAACTTAATATCCAGAAAACTAGACAAAGCCGCCACCTGAACCTTCAGAGTCCTGGTGGCTAAACCTCGGTCTACTCCCTCTTGTAGGAAGTCTAAAATAACTGGAATTTCTTTCTGGGGAACCTTTCTTGCTTCACACCAACGGGAAAAAGCCCCCCAGACCCTAGCATAAATGCGTCTAGTTACTGGCTTTCTACTCCGTAACAGGGTGTCAATCACCTTCTCTGAACACCCCTTGTTGCGCAGGCACTCCCTTTCAACAGCCAAGCTGTCAACCTGAAGAAACCGGGGTTCGGATGATAAAGAGGGCCTTGAAGCAGAAGATCCTGACGTTCTGGAAGCTGAACCGGAGGCAACACCACCCAGTTCCACAACATGGGAAACCAGGACCTTTTGGGCCACCAGGGGGCAATCAAGATCAAATTGCCCCTGGCCCGACTCAGTCTTTGAAGGATTCTTGGAATCAGAGGTAAGGGAGGAAAAGCATAAGCCAGACTGAAATCCCATTCTTGAGCCAATGCGTCCACCCCCTCGGACCCCCGTTCCCTGCAGAGGGAAAAGTATCTCTTGACTCTCCTGTTTCCCCTGCAGGCAAAGAGATCTATCTCTGGAGTACCTAGCTGTTGACAGACCATGGTGAAAACTTCTGGGTTCAGCTCCCATTCTCCCTGTTGTACTGTCTGACGACTGAGGAAGTCTGCCTTTATGTTGAAAACTCCCCTTATGTGTACCGCAGAAATGGACGGTATCCTTTGCTCCGCCCATTCTAGAATCTCCTGTGTCAAACTCATTAGGGAGAGCGACCGTGTACCCCCCTGACGGTTCAGAAAGGCCACTGTCGTGGAATTGTCGGAGAGGATCTGAACTTCCTTCCCCTTGATCCTGCTCTCGAAGGCTATTAGAGCCTCCCGGACAGCTAACAATTCCCGGAAATTGGAAGATGCAGTTCTCTGTCGTGTGTCCCATACACCCTGAGCTTGCAGTTCCTCCAGATGGGCTCCCCATCCCCAGGAGCTCGCATCGGTCGTTATTCTGACCGTCTGGAGCTGGAACCAAAGATGGCCTGCCCCTAACCTTTGGGGGTTGAGCCACCAGAGTAAGGAATTTCTTATCTTTTGAGGGTTGGCCACCAGAGTATCTAGGGATTCCTTCTTTCCATCCCATGAGGATAGAAGGAAGTTTTGCAGGGGTCTTGAATGGAGCTGGGCCCAAGGTACTGCCAGAATACATGAAGTCATGAGACCTAGAATCCTCATGATCACTCTTCTGGATACTACCCTGTGGAGCCGAATTGAAGACACTGCAGTAATCAGTGCTTCTATCTTCTCCTGTGGAAGGATCAGTTTCTGCCCAACCGAGTCCACCCACAGACCCAGGTAGAGTTTGGTCTGGGAAGGAATCAGAGAGGATTTCTCCTGACTGATCAACCACCCCAGAGACTCCAAGGTGGATATTACCCTGTCCAGGTCCTGGAGAAGGGATACCCTGGAAAGGTTGTAAACCAACAGGTCGTCTAAATATGGTACCAGGGAAATCCCCTGAAGGTGCAGGTAGGAGATGATCTCTGCAAGGACCTTTGTAAATACCCTTGGACTGGCCCCACCGAATGGTAGGGCC
This sequence comes from Aquarana catesbeiana, assembly GCF_042186555.1. NCBI lineage: Eukaryota > Metazoa > Chordata > Amphibia > Anura > Ranidae > Aquarana > Aquarana catesbeiana. Next base: position 616,600,409 of record NC_133328.1, on the reverse strand, counting down.
TGGAACTGCCAGTGCTGTGTACCCAGATCCGTGCGGATCGCAAAGCGAAGGAATACCTGGTGCTGCGGTAGAATGGGAATATGCAGATATGCATCCTTCAGGTCTATAGTAGCCATGAAAACCTCTTTTAACAGAAGTTTTCTGACCGTATAGACCGATTCCATGCGAAATCTTTTGTATCGCAGGAAGGTATTTAACTTCTTTAGATTCAGGATTAACCTGAATTTCCCGGACGGTTTGGGAACAAAAAAGACGTGGGAGTAAAAACCCTTTCCTTGCTGATCCGCCGAAACCGGGAGAATGACTCTCTGACTCACCAACTGCTCGATATTTTCCATGAGTCCTATGGCTTTTAGTTTTTCTCTGGGTAAAAAGGTTAGTAGAAATGTCTGTGGAGGCCTGGAAGCAAACTCTAGCCTTTAGCCCTCCCTTATCCACTGAAGGACCAGAGGGCTCCAGGCTATCTGCTCCCACTGAGGGATAAATAATGCCAGCCTCCCTCCCACCTTGGTGCTGGCGTCACTTAGGATCCTTGTCTGCGACCTTAGGGCCGGAGAAAAGGAGAGCTCCTTTCTGTTTGGCTTTACCAACACTTCTTTCCTTCCTTACGGTCCTTAAACCGGTTGTTGACCTGGGGGCCTCGAAAAAATGTTTTGGCCCTTTTAGGTTTAACCGGAAATTTCTTTCCCTTCTCCGTAGATCTGGAGAGGGTCTGGTCCAAATATGTACCAAACAGGAGAGACCCTTCAAAAGGAAGGCCGCATAACCTAGTCTTAGAGGTATGGTCCCCATCCCAGGTCTTAACCCATATGGCTCTTCTGGCTGAATTAACAAGAGCCGCTGTCTTAGCCGAAATACGTACAGACTCCACTGCAGCATCCGCAAGAAAGGCTACCGCCTTACCAATAACCTCCAGAGAATCCAAAAGATCCTTGGACTTGGAGGTACTTGTCACATGATCTGTCAGTTTGTTAAGCCACATGATAGTATTTCTAGCAATACAAGCTGAAGCTAAAGCCGGACTTAATGTAGCCGCATTGGCCTCCCAGGCCCTGCGTAAAAGGGTTTCAGACCTATGGTCCATCTGGTTCCTAATATTACCTGCGTCTTCAAAAGACAGGTCAGACTGTTTAGATACCTGGGCCAGAGATGCATCCAGCCTGGGAAGTTTAAAAAACTTCTCCTGTTCCTCTTCCTTAAACGGACACCTACGTTTCCAGGTTTTAAACTTTTGAAGTTTATTTTCTGGCTCCTTCCATTCTCTTAAAACAATGTCCTTCAGAGACTGGTGGATAGGTAACACCCTGGACTGAGCTTTAGACAATCCCTGATACAACCTATCTTGCACAGAAGTCTGTGCCTCTGGCTCTTGAATCTCCTCCGAAGCATAAATGGCCCCTAGGAGGCCCTCTATATCATCAGCAGAGAAAATATGTCGGCCAGGTCTGGAGCGTCCCTCTTCCTCCTGGCTATCTTCCCCTTTTTCAAGGAGGCTACGGCAGGGGTCTTCCACTTCCTCCGCCTCATCATCCGAATCCTGAAAGGATAGGGGTTTCTGAGGAGTAGTGCACACCTGTTTAACCACAGAAAAGGCACTTTCCTGGGATGACGACCCTTCTCTGCTATCTTGCTTAGTATTGATGCTAGCTTGAAAGGCTTTAAGTGTGGACAGCATTTCAGATTGTACAGAGAGGAAATCTCTCATAACCTCTGAAGTCTCCTTCCCTGATAAATTATGAATGTATTTATAACAAAACGGCTTGGTGTGCTCTGCTGCGAGTTTGTCATTGCAGTACCCACACCTTTTGGTTCGGGAAGGGTTTTTGGGTCTCTGTCTACTGGCAACACTCTGGGTTTCTGTGTCTGCAAAAAAACAAGAAGCCCATTTAGCTAGTAAAATATTAACAGAGATCCCATATGAGGGTAAGGATAGGGGGCCACCCCCTTCCTGATCTCCTCCAGCCTGGTAGACTCACCCCTAGTGGTCTCCAAAACGGCTGTATCCTCCTCTTGCTCCATTGCAACAGCGAGTTGTGGACGCCTGCTCCCTGCCCAGCAATATTGCCTCTGCTGCCTGGAACTACCCCCCCTTTTAAGGTTGGTACCTGTAGTCCGTGGCCGCTGCTGTCTCCTCATGGCATTCCGCACGCCGCCTCCATCTTGCCGAGGCCTCCGGAGCCCGCACGCTCTAGCGTCAGGGCCGCCGTGACGTCATTTCCTCCAGAAAGATCCACCGCAAAATGGCGCAGAGAAACACGCCTCCGCCGGCGCTGAGGCGGCCGGGAGACACAGCACACCCCTGCATCGCAGGAGAAAGGCAAATCTGCAGCAGAATATCTCCTAGGACCGTGAGGTAAGGAGAAGGGAGAGCAGGAACATGGTCCCTGGAGTTCTGGACACTCCAAGTGCCCAGGGTCCTCCAGTTCTCCTGGGGAGCTCTTCATTGCCCCCCAAAGTAGATAGGGAAATTGGACCCCCCAGGAAGGGCAAGCCCTACCAGACCCAAAGGTTTTCCAAAAACCTGCAGTCTGGTGCCCAGGGGGAGACTTCCAGCCCACGGCCTTAGGTCTATAGAAAAAAAACAAACTGTTTCGCTGTGGGGAAACACAATCAAAAACTGAGGAGTGCAAGGAGGGGCGGGGTTTTTAACCTCTATCTTGATTGTGTTTCCTGTCAGGAGGACCAGTCATCTCTCAGGGTGCCGTCCTGGAAGACGACTTGAGAAAAATTAAAAAATTCAGCAGCTGTAAATACAGTAGCTGCTGACCTTTATTAGGGTACTTACCTGTCCAGGGATCCCGCGATGTCGGCACCCCAGCTGATCTTCGGATCGACTCCGGGGTGCTGCCGCCGTCATTCCTGGTAAGGGAACCCGGTAGTTTAGCCTTTCGGCTTCACAGCGGGTTCCCTACTGCGCATGCGCGAATCGCTTTCTAATTGGTCCGGCGGCGGAGGAAGGAGAAGGGGGCCGAACTTCCAGGAGATCGGCCCGCTGGCCGTCTCCGGAAGTGGGGTAGGGGACCTGTTAAGAACAGGTCCCCTTCCCCACTTCCGGAGACGGCCTGTTAAAAACAGGTCCCCCCTGAAAGGTGAAAAATGTGGCACCAGAGGGCGGGGGCATATAAGCAGAAGTTCCACTTTTGGGTGGAATTCCGCTTTAAAGTAGTTGCAAACGATCACCTTGTAAAACAACCAGTTTGAAATAGAAATGAAAGCCAAAACATTTGAGTATAGATTAAAAAAATATATAGAATCACTTTTTTTTATAAGTGATCACATTCCCTTTGTTCTCAGCTACATAAGAGCTGGAGGGCGGAGCAGCAGCAGCACACTGAGCTTCCCAGTGAATGGCTGTGCGGGGGGGGGGGTGCATCAGGACAAGTTTGAACATTGGAGGAGAGCACACTGAGTTCCCAGCATAGCTAGAGAACTGACCATGGTGTGCTCTCCTGCCTAGTGTTTTAGTGTGGTCAGTTTTTGAAAGGAAGTCAGAGGGACTGACAGGAATACAAGGGATTTCACATACAGGAAGCAATACTAAAAGAACAGGAGTCTTTCTCATACAAGTACATGGTACAGCAGCCACATATCAGGAATAAAAAATGTTGGGGTACAAAACACTTTAAAGTGTAAATCCACCCTAACACTAAAATCCCAGCATCTACAGACACCCACGATCTAACGCTGACCTATCTAGCCCTGTAAAGAAGAAATCGGTATGGTACGTATACCGATTTCTTCTTTATAGGGTTAGATCGTGGGTGTCTGTAGATGCTGGGATTTTAGTGTTAGGGTGGACGTACACTTTAACATTTAGGCCGGGCATGCGCGGGGGATCCGATGCATGTTGCTGGCAGCCACGATGTCCGCCGGCCACCCGCGTTCGAGAGCCAGGACGTGGATCTGCCAATATTAACAGACAGATCTCCGTTGAGAGAGAGAGAGAGAGAGAGAGAGAGAGAGAGAGAGAGAGAGAGAGAGAGAGAGAGAGAGAGAGAGAGAGAGAGAGAGAGAGAGAGAGAGAGAGAGAGAGAGAGAGAGAGAGAGAGAGAGAGAGAGAGAGAGAGAGATCTGCTGTTCCTAGTGATTAGGAACCGCGATCTCTCTCCTCCTCCAGTCAGACCCCCATACAGTTAGAAACACCTCCCAGGGAACACGCTTAACACTACCTGATCGCCCCCTAGTGTTAAAAAGTTCACTGCCAGTGACATTTATACAGTAATTAGTGGCTATTTTTAGCTCTGATCGCTATATAAATATCACTGGTCCCAAAAAAGTGTCAAAAGTGTCAAATCTGTCCGCCACAATGTCACAGTCCTGTAAAAATCGCTGATCACCGCCATTACTAGTAAAAAAAAATAAAATAAATAAAAATAACAATAAAAATGCCATAAATCTATTTCCTATTTTGTAGATGCTATAACTTTTGCGCAAACCAATCAATATACGCTTATTGCGATTTTTTTTTTACCAAAAATATGTAGAAGAATACATATTGGCCTAATCTGTGAAAGAAATTTGTTTGTTTTTTTTATATATTTTTGGGGATATTTATTATAGCAAAAAGTAAAAAATATAGCTTTTTTTTTTCAAAATTGTCGCTCTCTTTTTGTTTATAGCACAAAAAATAAAAACCACCAAGGTGATCAAATACCACCAAAAGAAAGCTCTATTTGTGCAATAAAAAAAAAGAAATGGGTATTCCCGCGCTACCTAGGTTTTGTAGTACAAAAGTGAAATTTGGCTGCAGCAAAAACACAGATAGGGGTCAAACCCCATCCACCACCACATATTGATTTTTTTTTTTTTTCACAATTTTATTGTGTAGCACGACCGCGTAATTGTCAGTTAAAGCTACGCAAAAATGACCTGGTCATTAAGAGGGGAAAATCTTCCGGTCTGTAAGTGGTTAAAAAAAAGGGTCCTGTGCGTCTTTGATTTCGATTCAGGTGCCAAGTCGGTCAAAAATTCGAACCCGATGCACCTGAATTGGTGAACAGGGGAGAAACGGACCCTATGCTGTGAGCCGCAGCATATCTGAATGAAGAATTAAACGCCAAATCCACCATGATAAAAAGGAAGAGTTACATATTTGAAAAAAAAAAAAAAAAATCCAAAATGTGCTTACCTTACACACTGGCTTCAGTAGGTAGGACCCTGGGAAAGTGGAGGATCCCAAATGCTGGGGCGCTGTGCTGGATAGTCTTCTTGCAAGATTTAGGATCCTCAGCCTTCCCAGGATCTCACCAAAAAGGTCCGTCACCCTCGCCTAGGTGTCCCCCACAAGCGGAAGTTGGGATGTAAGGCAAGTATGATTTTATATATTCACCTAAAGTTTGATATTTTCTATATAATGTAATGTTGCTTTTTTTTTGTTTTTTTTTTTTTTACAACATTGACATGAATTGTGTACTTGGCTGAAGCTTAGCTCTATGTGTAATTATCTCAGAGCTTGTTCTAAAAATTAGGTGTCATGTAAAAGGGAACTTCCACTTTTCACTTACTCTGTCCGCACTTCAGGGTCACTGTGACAGGAGTGACACATTGCGCTGAATCGGGAGACAAAGAAATCGTAGCGCCTGTGATAGGAGGGGGTGTCCTCTTCAATGTTTGCAAACTTGACAAACTAAAGAAAAAAAAAAAAAAAAAAACATTTAGTAAAAAGATGTTCAGATGGAACGTCTGGGGAGACACAAGACTTCACAAATATATATGTACACATGCCTGCGTATGATGTGCTGGTGCTGCTTAAAGTGACCCTGATCCCCATAAGATCATATATGCATTTTAGATATGTTATTTTTCCTGTAAAAGCCTCCATTGTGTAGACATTCAAAAGATCCCACCATGGTAGAGATCGCTCATCCATGTCTTTATGGACCTTGCTTTGTGCACTGGTGCGCAGTCATGTTGGAACAGGAAGGGGCCTTCCCCAAACTGTTCCCACAAAGTTGGGAGCATTAAATTGTCCAAAATGTCTTGGTATGCCGACGTCTTAAGGTCCCATTCACACCTGAGCGTTTTGTAGCTTGAAGCCTCAAGCTACAAAAACGCTGGGAGGGGGGAAAAAAAAAAATCAATTATTCTCTATGGAGATGGTTCACATCTCCGCTCCAAAACGCCTGAAGCCAGAAGCTAAAAAACGCCTGAGGCTCAAACAAGTTCTGGAACTTTTTTTTTAGGCAGATTTGGGAGTTTTTCTTCTTTTTACATTGGTGACCTTTTGACCTGTACAAAATTGCGGCAAAAACATGTCAAAATCGCACGTCTTTCTGCCTGAAAAATCTACGATCAGGTGTGAATGAGGCCTAAGAGTTCTCTTCACTGGAACTAAGGGGCCAAGCCCAAACCCTGAAAAACAACCCCACACCATAATCCCCCCTCCACCAAATGATCTGGACCAGTGCACAAAGCAAGGTCTATAAAGACATGGATGAGCGAGTTTGGGGTGGAGGAACTTGACTGGCCCGCACAGAGTTCTGACCTCAACCCGATAGAACACCTTTGGGTTAAATTAGAGCGGAGACTGAGATCCAGGTCTTCTCTCCCACATCAGTGCCTGACTTCATAAATGTGCTTCTGGGAGAATAGCCAAACATTCCCATAGACACACTCCTAAACCTTGTGGACAGCCTTCCCAGCCTTGGGCTAACTCCATATAGAACCCTTCAGACTAAAGCCTCGTACACACGATCGGATTGTTGGCCAACAATTTGGCCTTTATCTGAAGAGCGTTGGCCCAAACTTGTCTTGCATACACACGGCCACACAATTGTTGGCCAACAATCCCGAACATAGTGACGTACTACGTGTTTTTTTAGCTCTTTAGCGCCACCCTTTGGGCTCCTGCTGCTAATTTCGTGTTAATAGAAGTTTGGCGAGTGTTGATTCGCACTTTTCATTTCGTGCTGTTCAGTTGGTTTCTGAACGGCCGTTCGTCAACCAGCCATGTTGTGGAATCGGAGGAGATATCGTGTTATTTATTATTGGCCTTGGAGTTATTGCTTTGACATTATTTTTTGGTTGAATAATGATTTGATTTGGTATATTTTCTATATTTTTGGATGCATAGAATGCACTTTTTGGTTAAGTTCTATTGGCAGATAACATGTCTAATTTTATTTGTTTTCTTTTTTTAATGCACAATAAAAAAATTGTGTAGAATAATACTTGGCTATGTGTTTTACTTCAAATGACAGTTTGGGAGTCGGCAGTTATATTTTAAAAAATACATATAATAATATGTAAAATTGACAAGGGACACCAATATAGTTGCATCTTTGATCTTAAAAACTACAGGATAATGGTGTTGTGGTAACTTGCACAAATTAAAAAAAAAAAAAAAAAAAAAAAGCATAATAATATTATTCTTGATATCACTAGGGAAAAAAAAGCCTTTGAAAATTAGTTTGCAATAACTCCATCAGTATCACCAGCAAAGCAGCTTCATTATTATCCCATTAAAGAAGAAGAGAATTGTGCGCTGCATTTGGAGATTTCATAATTTGCTGCATCACGAATGTTAATTCTCCATTACGAGCGCTAGTTTACAAGACCGACCGCTTCTGGCTCGTCCTTGCTTCCGAGCATGCGTGTTTGTACTTTGGACTTTTGTCCAACAGACATTTGTCTGCGGAAAATTTGAAAACCTGCGATCCAACATTTGTCCGCGGAAAATCCGACAACAATTGTCCGATGGAGCCAGACGGAAAGTCTGATCGTGTGTAGGAGGCTTAAGACTGGGATGACATTAAAGTTCATGTGTGTGTGTGTGTAAAGGCAGGCGTCCCAATACTTTTGATAATATATTTATATTCATATTCTCTCTCTCAGCGCTTTTTCAATGTGAAATGTGTAAATATATGTTAATAAATATGTGTAAAAATATTCACTAACAAAGCAAAACAAAAAAAATTTTAATTGTTTAAAGTTTATAAAATAGACGTGAACAAAAGAAAAAAAGCAGGAAAGTAATAATTATATGGAGCAGAATAGGGAGTTAATTAAGGCTGATTAGAGTAAATGAAGGGTTATTAGGGGGTTAAACAGAAGAACATTTGTTCATCCCTTTGATCTGCAGATGAAGAAACAGAAATATACAAAAAGAAACAAATGGGGGTTATTTACTTAAGGAAAATCCACTTTGCACTGTAAGTGCACTTGGAAGTAAAGTCGCTGTAGATCTGGGGGGGGGGGGGGGGGGGGCATGCAAGGAAATTTTTTTAAAAAAACAGCATTTTAGCTTGCACATGATTGGATGATATAATCAGCAAAGCTTCCCCTCATTTCAGATCTACCCCTTAGATTTAGAGCGACTGCACTTCCAAGTGCACTTGCAGTGCAAAGTGGATAGTGGATTTGCCTTTTGGTAAATAACCCCCCAATGTTTCTTTTTATTTTAGTGTTTCAGGGCTGAGCAATGCTGGTAATAAACATTGCCGGCTGTTTTTTTTTTTTTTTGTTTTGTTTTTGTTTGTTTTTTGACAGCTCCAATTACCGGACTTCTTTAACACAGGGGAGACCCCACTGACAGATCAAAGAGCCGAGCCTGAAAGGATCGGTTTCAGGTATCGGCGCATTTGCACGAGTACCAATACTTGTGCAAATACTCTGTATCGGCACCAATACCGATACCAGTATTGGTGCAACCCTAATTGCAACAATTGCCATTTTATTCTCTAGGGCTTCTGCTAAAAAAAAAAAATGCATAATGTTTGGGGCTTATAAGTAATTTTTCAACAAAAAATACAGATTTAAACTTGTAAACAAAAAGTGCCAGAAAAAGCCCGGTCTTCAACTGGCTATACATGAGTCCAACTAGGAACCAGTCTGGGATAAGGCTACCCTATAATTACCAACAAACTGTTCTATTTCTTTAGTGACCATCTCACAGTCAGCTGTAGAGAACAGTAGAGAGCTGCTGTGCAAGCTCCAAGGCAACAAGCTCTGCCTGAACATACCTCACCAAGCTCAACAAATTATTTATTCAAGAGCCTGCGCAGACCCAACGGAACAATAAGGTGTAATAAATACCCTTTACGGAGTTTATTATCTCCTTGTCCGCTCTCATACCATCAAGCTTGTCAGAGGGGTGGGGAGACACTTTAACCACTGACTTTGCAAACCCATCCTATCACTTATTTGTTACAAAGATCCAAGCCGATAAAACGAACAAATTCTTTTGGTGCCTCAATCCAGCTTCTTAAAACAGAGGAACAGGAGCTTAAAAATAGCTCTGGGAGCGATTAGAGAGATAACATCAAACAGAGCTTGGCTTGCCAAGAGGATGACAATCTTGACCTACTTTTTTTTGCAAGATGAGTATTTTATGAATATTTTACTGAACGGGAAGTGGAATCTAAATAAAGACACAGTTTCATGCTGAAGACTGACAACTAAGAATTTTATTATTATATCAGATTTATACAGCGCCGACAGTTTGCGCAGTTATTGTGCCACAATGAGGCTTGGAGTCATCAGATCACCGGATATAAAATTTAGGAGACTCTGTACGGTTTAAAAATAATGGGGAAAGAAAAACAAGTTTAAAAGACGACTATTTAACCACTTAAGGACCGAGCCTCTTTCTGAGATTTGTTGTTTACAAGTTAAACAGTTTTTTTTGCTAGAAAATTACTTAGAACCCCCAAACATTATACATTTTTTTTCTAACACCCTAGAGAATAAAATGGCAGTCGTTGCAATACTTTCTGTCACACCGTATTTGCGCAGCGGTCTTACAAGCGCACTTTTTTTGATTTAAAAAAATAAGACAACGTAAATTAAGGCCATTTTTTTTTTTTTAATATTGTGAAAGATAATGTTACGCCGAGTAAATTGATACCCAACATGTCACGCTTCAAAATTGCGCCCGCTCGTGGAATGGCGACAAACTTTTACCCTTAAAAAAAATCTCCATAGGCGATGTTTAAAAAAAATTCTACATGTTTTGAGTTACAGAGGAGGTCTAAACCTAGAATTATTGCGCTCACTCTACCGATCGCGGTGATACCTCACATGTGTAGTTTGAATACCATTTTTATATGCGGGCGCTACTCACGTATGCGTTCACTTCTGCACGCGAGTTCATCGGGAAGGTGGCGCGTTTAAAAAAAAAATTTTCTCTTATTTATTTTACCTTTTATTTTTACACTGTTCTTTTAAAAAAAAAATTGTGTCACTTTTATTCTTATTACAAGAAATGTAAACATCCCTTGTAATAGTGAAACTACAAAGCTCCTGATTCACTCCCTGGTTATCTCTCGCCTCGACTACTGCAACTCCCTCCTCATTGGCTTACCTTTAAATAGACTATCCCCCCTTCAGTCCATCATGAATGCTGCTGCCAGACTCATCCACCTTACAAACCGATCAGTGTCTGCTACCCCTCTCTGCCAATCCCTCCATTGGCTGCCACTCGCCCAACGAATTAAATTCAAAATACTAACAATAAGTTACAAAGCCATCCACAACTGTGCCCCCAGCTACATCACTAACCTAGTCTCAAAATACCAACCTAAACGCCATCTCTGTTCCTCCCAGGACCTCCTGCTCTCTAGCTCCCTCATCACCTCCTCCCATATCCGCCTCCAGGACTTCTCCCGAGCCTCGCCCATCCTCTGGAATTCCCTACCCCAATCTGTCAGACTGTCTCCAAATTTATCCACTTTTAGGCGATCCCTGAAGACTTTCCTCTTCAGAGAAGCCTATCCTGCCTCCATCTAACAACTGCATTATTTTCTCCATTAGCTCATCCCCCACAGCTATTACCCTTTTGTATAACTTGACCCTCCCTCCTAGATTGTAAGCTCTAACGAGCAGGGCCCTCTGATTCCTCCTGTATTGAATTGTATTGTACTTGTACTGTCTGCCCTAATGTTGTTGTAAAGCGCTGCATAAACTGTCGGCGCTATATAAATCCTGTATAATAATAATAATAATAATAAAGTAATAGAAAAAAAGCATGACAGGACCTCTTAAATATGAGACCTGGAGTCAAAAAGACCTCAGATCTCATATTTACACTAAAATGCAAAAAAAAAAAATGGTCATTTAAAAAAATACAAAAAAAAATAAATAAATAAAAAATGGCCCTTTAAGAGCTATGGGCGGAAGGGACGTTTTGACTGGGGGGGACCGACACCATGGTAACCTCCCCTCACCAATGACACCTCACCTCAGGCTTGGGGCGGTAGCGCTGGTTACCTCCCCCCCCCCCCCCCCCCGTTATCGCACCAGCTCAGGGCCAGCACAGGGTGGGTGGCTAAAGAAAAAGTTACACCCAAGCGCCAGCTGGAGAGGAGAGGTCCGAGAGGACAGTATGCAGCCGCACCGCCTGGGCGGAGCTAGTGACAGGCTGCGAGGTAGGAAGAGGAAGACACAGGCACGGCTGGAGATGTTTCGGGTCAGCTGAAATAAAATAAATAAATAAATAAAAAACCTGCCAAAAGGGAGCCAGGGCTTTCGGATGGTGTCACCCATCTAGCGTTTGTCACCCGGGTGCGGACCGTACCCCCCCCCACCCAGTGACGCCAATGCATGCAATGCCAAGCTGAGGTTTCCAAAGCGAGCAAAGTCCTTTCTTGTATTGAGAGGTATGGACTCCAGAGAGAGATATCATTATGCCCCCCTGTGCAAATCATTAGTAAGACCTCATCTGGAATATGCAGTTCAGTTTTGGGCACCAGTTCTCAAAAAGGATATCAGGGAACTGGAGAAAGTGCAGAGCAGTGTTAATTTTGGCAGCAAATTTCGATCTAGTTTGTCTTCGTCTTAGGACTTTAGTTTTAGTCCCATTTTAGTCTTCTGCAACTGTTTTAGTTTTAGTCGTAATGCGAGCTCCCTCGCATGGTGGTTAGTTCTTGCGGGCGCACTCTCGTGATACAGCCGGCGGCTATAGCCACTCACTGTATCACTCGGCCCCGCCCCCACCCGTGTGCCGCATCATTGGATGTGATTGACAGCAGCGCGAGCCAATGGCTGCGCTGCTTTCAATCTATCCACTGTAGCCAATCAGCGGCCAGGCTGAGCAGCGAAATCGATGTCGGGAGCGAGCGCGGGACTTTCGAGGGGTCAGGTAAGTAAAACGGGGGGCTGGGGGCGGCAGTATTGTCGGAAGTTTTTTCACCTTAATGCATAGAATGCATTAAGGTGAAAAAACTTTTACCTTTACAACCCCTTTAAAAGGAGAAAACCTACTAGAATTAAAAATTCTGTGGAATCTCCTCTTACCTTATCCAGCCGCAGGGTTCTGTTTGTACAGACCCAATCTTCACCTCTTACGGTGGGCTCCGTTTGAAAAAAACGTCAGAGACTGGGGCCCCCTACGAATAGGCCATAGGGGGATCCTGCAGTTCTGGCCCTGTAAAGCACCCAGCCAGAAATAAGGTGTTAAAGACCCTTTTCTGATATGCGGGGTCAAGCTCGCTAAAAAGAAAATCGTTACAGGTAAAACCTAGTTTCTTCAGACACGAGGCCCGGGTACCATCCAATTCGGCCATGAAAAGACACTTTGAATGGATCCGGTTCGCACTGGCTTGCCCCAGTATAGGATATCAGGATATTCCCTTTGGAGCTTCAGTACAGGACATCTTTGCACGTCCAACACCTAAGACACTGGCGTAAAAACTGAGGTATCCCTGTAAGGGGAGGGATTATATAGGGGGTTGAATTTCCTGATTAGGGCGTGACCAGTGTCCAATACCTAGTGATACCCTATATAACCCATCAGTTATTACTGTGGCTCTGTGTCCCGTGATGTTCGAGAAAGAAAAAACGTGATCTAATGTGGGAACATTTGTGACGTATGAGGCGGGTATTGCTGGTGCCGTAAAAATTTTGAGCAAGATTTTGGTGTGTGTGTATATGTGTATAAATTTGTGTCCGTTCTGCAAAAAGTATTTGTGAGTTCAGATACTGATGCTGGTAGAGAAGACATAACTCATAATCCACTTTATCCAAGAGGTGTTCAGTAGGGTTGAGGTCAGGGCTTGGTGTAGGCCACTCGAGTTCATCCACACCAAACCATGTCTTAATGGAGCTGGCTTTGTACATAGGGCACAGTCATGCTGGGAAAAGGACCTTCACTAAACTGTAGCCACAGGGTGTATGCTGTAACATTAACAGTACACTTCACTCTAAACATATGAACTCAATCTGATTTTGGAAAAGAATATCTAACAAGCACATATAGGCGAGACGGCCAGGTGTCTACAAATATCTAGTCATACAGCGTATAATCAGGTTATGGTGAATACGCCGGCGTTCTGAATATTGTTTCTATGTCCTGCTTTCAGTTTTATACATTAGCACAAAAGGACAATTGCATAGTTAGCCAGACTGAAAATAAAAATACACCTCTGATCAAGACAAAAATAAACACACCTCACATCCGCATAACTAGAAATCCAAAACTCATCCAGAAGAAACAAAAAAAAAAAAACACATAAAATGTGATCCTATTAGTTACAATTAGAGATGGGAATACCATTAAATACCATTTAAAAAAAAACAATTTCTGCTGAGAGCAAAGCTGCAATTTGCAAATATTGTGAGAAGAAATATTCTTTTCCAAATGCTACAAGGATGACAAAACACATCCTGGCATGCCAGAGGTGCCCTAAAGGCATTACAAAATACATTACAGAATGAAATGAGAACCATAATGAAAGTGCAAGTAACTTTTCCCTCCAGAGTTCCCATTCCAGAAACACTCTGCCATTTCTAGATCATCACAAAGTGTTTCTACATATTTACTTTGATGCCCCACAGATTGCTTCATGGTTCTGCAAGACCCTGTGTATACACATGCAACATTCAATGGCATTTCCATTCCACAGAACTTTTTGCAATTTAAGATAAGAGAAGGAGGAACTGCAAATCGACTACTTACAGAATTTGTTCCATAGACCTGCAGCTTGGGTTCTCCAGACTCCAGAAGCTTGGCCACCATATGCAGAAAACTCTCCACAAACGGCTTGATGCTCTGGGAGTGGCAGGCCATAAGGAGCTGATCCAGGGCCTCCATTGCAATGAAGACATTGCTGAAAATACAAACATGTATTTTACCATCTAAACAAGAGACTACATGGTTTTTATAATATGCCATACATTCTAGAATAGAATGCATTTTCTATTGTTAGATCAACTGAGTTTAATGTTTTCTGTTATCTTGACCCTCAGCCCTGATGAAAGGGGAGTTCTGAACCCCTAAAAACGCATTGGATTTACCTGCATATGTTTTCTACAAGAACAATAAACTTTTATCAAACTCATTTTACAAACTTGCAGCACTCCCATTCCTTACACTTTACTACTTCCTGGAGGATCAATGAGGGTCTATTTGTTCAAAATATGTAAATACGTTAGTGTGCATATTCTGGCCACAAGTTCACTTTATAGCAACTCTTCACCATCATATGAATTATTTCTCTAAAAAGAGAAGTATGGGATTCGCCTTTTTTTGTGAATCATACTTACCTAGCTGGATGCAGCATTTGTTCCCCGCCGGCTCTAACACTGAGAACCGAGCGATCAAACACCGCCGATCACTCAGTTCTCAGAGCTCCATGAGCAGAGAGCTGGTGACTGTCAGTCACTGCTCTCTGCTCTGCCGCCCCCCCATCCGCACTCACTGGAATGCTGGGCTGTGGAGGGGGTGGGAGTAGCCGGCACAGGCTCTCAGCAGCATGTTGCATGACTGTGCAATTGTCAGTGACGCAGTGCTGTATATGGTCATGAAGGGGGGGTAAATCTTCCAGAGGTCAAGTGTTTAAGCAGGATACACACGGCTCAGATCTCAGCCGGTGCAGCTGTAGTCCCCATTAGCTCACACTGGATCCTCCTGCAGTGACAGAGAGGTCAGCTACATGAACTAGAGAGCGCCACCCAGGGGGAACCAGGAGATTGACACTCTCAAAAGCTTTGCTTTTACAGTAAACTTCAGGGGACCCGTTGTCGGGAAAGGAGCGTTCAGCAGTGCAGACAGCAGGAAAGGTAAGTATGTCCAGTCCATGCCTGTTCAATTAATTTATGGTGTCAGGGTTGCTTTGAAACATCCAACAACAAAAAATCTGGCTGGAGTTGGCCTTTAAGAAGGATAGGATTTCTATTGCACATTACCATTGCTTAGGAGAGAGGATTTCTGGTAGTTTTACCTAGATTAAGTTTTTAAACCGCGGTGACAAAGCTTTTCCTCCCATGTTGTGTGGTGTAGTGGGTAGCACTCTCACCTAGCAGTAAGAAGGGTCGCTGGTTCGAATCCCAACCACGACACTACCTGCCTGGAGTTTGCATGTTCTCCCTGTGCCTGCGTGGGTTTCCTCCGGGTACTCCGGTTTCCTCCCACACTCCAAAGACATGCTGGTAGGTTAATTGGATCCTGTCTAAATTGGCCCTAGTATATGAATGTGAGTTAGGGACCTTAGATTGTAAGCTCCTTGAGGGTAGGGACTGATGTGAATGTACAATGTATATGTAAAGCGCTGCGTAAATTGACAGCGCTATATAAGTACCTGAAATAAATAAAAATAAATAAAAATGTTGTACAACGTGATGTCACTCACCCATAGCGGTGTCTGACCACATCTCTGCTCAACCTCTCCGCCAAGTAAGCGCCAATGCGGTCAAGTTTCTCTGGTGCAGAGACAGCATAGAATGTGAGTTTTTCCATGTCAGATTTAACAAGTCCATCCTGGAACAAAAAAAAAAAAAAAAGGAAAAAAAAGAAGAGGTTTTAAAAGACCAAAAAAAAGTTCAAGAAAAAGTATAACCCCTTTAATCTTTCTTGGAAATACATGTGAAGGTGATTAGCTTTACATCCTAAATGGTAGGCATAAAAAATAAAATAAAAATAAAATGTGTACTGACGCTAATCTCCTCTCTAATCTGTATCAAACACGGACACTTTAAAGTTTTATTGAGTAACATGCAACTGGTCTCCTATTATAAAAAGGCATCAGAGAGAACAGAATCTGTTACCCCTAGCAACCACATACTTTGTCAAAACTGTACAGGGAAATAGGAGGAAGATTCTGATTGCAAAACGCAGTAACACTCAGATACTAGGTCACACAAGAGGGGATTTACTAAAACTGGAGCACTCAGAATCTGGTGCAGCTCTGCATGGGAGCCAATCAGCTTCTAACTTCAGCTTGTTCAATTAAGCTTTGACAATAAAACCTGAAAGCTGATTGGTTTCTATGCAGAGCTGCACCAGATTTTGCACACTCCAGTTGTATTTTGTATTTCTTTGAACAGGAACACAGGGTGCATAAAAATCAATGTGTTAAAAACAAAAACAAAAACCAAAAAATCGGATTTTTTTTAATTTAAATTTCTATTTCTCTTTTTAATTTAAATCAAATTTTTATTTTTATTTAAAACAGATTTTTAAATCAAATGTATTTGAATAAAATGCTTTTGGAGTAAAAATTTATCTATATATAGTTTTCTATTTAAGATACCTTAATAATTTAGTTTATTCAGCATGAAATGGAGCTTAGTTATGTGGCACGAGACTGTATATTCTGCAATATTTACATTTTTGGTAAACTCATCAATGAATCCAGGATCTGCAAGCTGAGATAACATGCGCTGCATTGATGCCTTCACACAATTTAACAGCAACCATGAGAGAAAAAAAAAAAAAAGTCCAGGAAAATATTCCTTTATCCCATGTACACTACAAACTGTATGATTGAATCTGTTCTGATATCGCTGTTTTACTAACCTGACAGCTTATTATTCTAAATAGGAAACCTTCATTTTGTTTGGAAATATTAAAGATTCTAACTATCAGCAAGAATGAGCCCTTACATTTAAAGAGCACCTGTCATTTCAGATCCATCATGGCAGCGCCTGTTAGCGGTCGTCCACTCACCTGCTGCTGCCCGTCCCTCACCTTGTTGTATCACTGCCACATCACCAACCATTCCATTAAAGTGAATGGGACTGTCAGTGAGTCACCAGCGGGTCAGAGGAGGAGGCGCTGGGGGACAGAGATGACAGTTGTCCTTTAAAAATTCGGATTTGGATCAAGCCTTTTTTACTAGTGATTTATACCGTGATTTAAATCGACTTGAATTAAATTAAATCCACCCTGCAGGAAAATCAAAAAATGAAATAGAAGGAAGAAATAACTTACTTTGGGGTCTTCAGGAAAGATATTATCCACCAGACGTTTATAGCGAGGACGTAGCGCTCCGCAGCATCCACAGACCCCTAGAATATAGACAAGACCGGGCATGAGGGACATAATAATCTGCATGTCTGTACAACGTCATTACTTACTACATTTCCCTTCTACTGAGCATTTTGCTACCTTTTCACCTCCATGTTGAAGGCTCAATTAAGTATTTTACAGGTTTTGCCCCTCCCCCAACCTGTGATTGGTCAGCAGAAGGAGCAGCAGTAGACTGATAAGCTCATCTCTCTGATTCTCTGCCCTCTCCCCTTATCAGCATGCTCCTTGCACTGCACAACAGCCAGTTGGTTCCTTGTGTTGCTTTTCCCTCCCCAACCAAAGCTCTGCTGTACAGGGACTACAAGAAGTGAATACTGAGTCAAATTCAGGTAGTAAGAAATACAAGATGTATTAAAGTGTCATTAAACCCAGACTGTTATATAACGGAGTGTTCAAACTCACAAAGCCACAAGTATTTGTTTTGTGTAGTGTTATATACCTGGTTGATCCTGACTTCAGCTGTCCCTCCCATCTCCGCTGTGTCTCCATTGCAGCCTGAGATTGTGTAGGCCAGCTGGTGTCCTCTACTGAGCATGCTCATATTTTAGTTCCCTTCTAAGCTCTTCATTACCTCCTTCTTCTCCTCTGTGCAGCCCACATGATTATACAGAGCCTTGAAAAAGTATTAATACCCCTCGAAAACGTCCACATTTTGTCATGTTACAACCAAAAACATAAATGTATTTTATTGGGATTTTATGTGATAGACCAACACAAAGTGGCACATAATTGTGAAGAGGAAGGAAAATGATAAATGGTTTTCAACATTTTTTACAAATAAATATGTGAAAAGTGTGGCGTACATTTGTATTCAGCCCCCCGGAGTCAATACTTTGTAGAACCGCCTTTCACTGAAATTACAGCTGCAAGTCTTTTTGGGGATGTCTCTACCAGCTTTGTACATCTAGAGAGGGACATTTCTGCCCATTCTTCTTCACAAAATAGCTCAAGCTCTGTCAGATTGGATGGAGAGCGTCTGTGAACAGCAATATTCAAGTCTTGCCACAGATTCTCAATTGGATTTAGGTCTGGACTTTGACTGGGCCATTCTAACACATGAATATGCTTTGATCTAAACCATTCCATTGTAGCTCTGGCTGTATGTTTAGGGTCGTTGTCCTGCTGGAAGGTGAACCTCCGCCCCAGTCTCAAGTCTTTTGCAGACTCTAACAGGTTTTCTTCTAAGATTGTCCTGTATTTGGCTCCTTCCATCTTCCCATCAACTCCGACCAGCTTCCCTGTCCCTGCTAAAGAAAAGCATCCCCACATGATGCTGCCACCACCATGTTTCACGGTGGGGATGGTGTGTTCAGGGTGATTTGCAGTGTTAGTTTTCCCCCACACATAGCATTTTGCTTTTAGGCCAAAAAGATCAATTTTGGTCTCATCTGACCAGAGCACCTTCTTCCACATGTTTGCTGTGTCCCCCACATGGCTTCTCACAAACTGCATATGGGACTTCTTATGGCTTTTTTTCAACAATGTCTTTCTTCTTGCCACTCTTCCATAAAGGTCAGATTTGTGGAGAACACGACTAATAGTTGTCCTGTGGACAGATTCTCCCACCTGAGCTGTGGATCTCTGCAGCTCCTCCATAGTTACCATGGGCCTCTTGGCTGCTTCTCTGATGAATGCTCTCCTTGCCCGGCCTGTCAGTTTAGGTGGACAGCCATGTCTTGGTAGGTTTGCAGTTGTGCCATACTCTTTCCATTTTCGGATGATGGATTGAACTTTGGGTGTTCCCCATCTTCACCCTTTGTTTGGTGATTCCCTTACTGGAGTACACTGTATCTAGAAAATTATCGAACTTATTTATAACATGTATGGTCATTTTGTATTTTTGTAACATTAAAGAATTTGTAAACTTTAAAAAAAAAATCTTTTCCAAGACACTTTCTATTTACTTAAATATGACCTACTGCTGCTAAAGTCCCACTATCAGGGTGTTGTCTATGCATGGATTGAACAGTGCTCTGTGAGATGCTCAAAGCTTGGGAATTTTGTTTATAACCTAACCCTGCTTTAAACTTCTCCACAACGTTTTCCCTGACCTGTCTTATGTGTTCCTTGGCCTTCATGATGCTGTTTGTTCACTAAGGTTCACTAAGGTTCTCTAACAAACCTCTGAGGGCTTCACAGAACAGCTGTATTTATACTGAGATTAAATTACACACAGGTGGACTCTTTTTACTAATTAGGTGACTTCTGAAGGCAATTGGTTCCACAATATTCGAGGTATCAGAATAAAAGGGGCTGAATACAAATGCACGCCACACTCTTCAGATCTTTGTAAAAATATGTTGAAAAACATTTATCATTTTCCTTCCACTTCACAATTATGTACCACTTTGTGTTGGTCTATCACATAAAATACATTTACGTTTTTGGTTGTGGAAAATTTCAAGGGGTATGAATACTTTTTCAAGGCACTGTAGAGCAACACATGTGGGCGTATACACAGTGCTAACTCCCCTCCCCCCTCCTCTATGTCCTCCTACTGCTAAACACTATTTGGGGGGGGATATAAAATGCTGACCGATTACAAACTCACAAAACTTCGTTTTAATATAAATCAT